>NC_054534.1:12993192-13160692 GCF_017654505.1 Polyodon spathula
CTACTACACTATTATGCCTTTTTTTGAAATGGCTCAGGATGCCAATATATATAAGACCACCATCATCCACAAGCCTATTACTTTGGGTGTTTCTAAAACCTCACAGCATGGCTTTTTAGAGTATGATATAGTGCAGATTGATTTTATGAACATTTTGTTAATTACTTGTAAAGGAGAGACTTATAAAGGAGGCAATTTCAGCAATCACCACAGAAGGATTATAAAATCAGTGAGACATCTGACAGCATCTGCTGATATTACTGTAGTGGTAAATCTACTGTAATTGTTAGTTTGCAAACATCAAAGGAGAATCAGCCTGCAATTATGGGAAATGAGCAGGCAAGAGGTCACAAAGACTGTACAAAGGGAATTGATGAGCACAATGATAGCAAATTGTGTTTCTGATAAAAAAAGGTAGGCAAAGATTAATCAATTATCAATCTCCACTGCGAAGCTGTGTTTATTAAACTACATTTGAGTTTATTTTTAATTATCTTGTTTTGCCTTTTAATAATAATGCTTTCTCAAAGCATTCATTAATTGTCAGTTATTACCTGCCAGATATTTGATAAGGGATGTGTTTGCTAATTACACCTGTAAAACTTTCAGAAAAAAAGTGTTTACTATTTGCTACCTAACTGAACCCTTGAGACAGCTTATTTAATTTCAAGGGTATCCTGAATAAACCATGTGTTGGACATTATCGCACTGGTAACTTTTTTTGTATTTTTGTATACCAGTGGTATGAACTATTACGTACTGGTAATCTGTTACGGTACAATGCCATACCAGTGTAATACCAAATCAAGTCGACTATACATTGTTTGTTCCAACCCTTTGTGTTGCCACTGCTTGGTAAGAGTTATAAACGGATATTATATGTTATCCCAATGGTTTATATACTTTCCTGTCAAGACAGGTCTATTCAGACAGACACAGTTCAGCAATGGGAATGTGAGCAAAATGTGAAATTAAAAAGGAGTACTGTATTTGACTACATGATTAATTAGGGATTATTATAAAATAAAATATTTAAAGTATGAAATGCACTTGCACATCATCTTTTTGCACATGACAAAGGATGAAAGCTCATAACACATTAGTCCTCTTTACCATATTAATATCTTACAGCTGGCTACTTAGTTTAGGAGCTAAGTCATTGTGACCTCAAAACTTCAAAATCAAGGTTTGCTTGATTACTTTTTATACTGAAAATGAAATAGTCACTGTAACATTGAAAAACGTTATTAAATTCTTAAAGTAAAGATATATATATATATATATATATATATATATATATATATATATATATATATATATATATATATATATATATATATATATATATATATATATATGGTTCCTGAAAGTCGCGTTGTAAGTCTTAGCGTCGTAAGTCGAAGCAGATTTTCCTATAGGAACAATGTTATAACTTGGGGTTACGTTCCTGACCCTTCGGCCAGATAATATAGTTTTACAACAATGACCCGTTATATTGTACTCATGCAAATATTTATTTAACTCTTCAGCCTGGTGATTACTTGTATATCACTCAGACACCTACCAGACCTGCTTAAAAGTACATACTCAGGGCTTTTCAGTGGGTGTATGTGGTACTCCTAGCAGGAAATACGATCGTCTGAAGTCAAGCCCCTCATCAAGTGACAGAGCTCACAGCTTAGGTTTCGGGTTTTCGGTTTAGAGTCCATTGCTCTTGTTAGACATTGTTAAGGGCAAATAAATTCTTTAAAAAAAAAAAAAAAAAACCTTTTACAGTGACCTTATTGATGAATCGTCCCATGACGTCTGTGTCTCCAGTCTAAAAGTGCAGATCTACAAGTCATTTGAAAGGTGAGTACTTGGACTAACTGGCTGTCGTGTTTTATTTTTGATTATTATTATTATTATTATTATTTTTTTAAACTTGGTGAATGTTTTTTTTTTTTTTTTTTTTTTTTTTTTTTTTTTTTTTCTGTGTGTGCGTGCGTGCGTGCGTGTGTGCTTGTAGGAGATTTGTATAACATGTTTGCAGTTAAAACCTGACATTTTCAGCCCAATTTATTCATTCTAGTTTTGAAAATAAAAATCTTGCTATCAAAGTTTTGTCGTGACCGAGTGTCTTCTGTATTTTTATGTATTTAGTGTGCACTAAGTTGCTTGTTTTTGAATAAAATAAAATACTCAACATCTTGTGTGGTATTTATTTATTTTTTTGACTGCTATATTCATAAATAAATATACTTTTATCACAAACAGGGTAATAATGTTTCCATTCTCAGTTTGGTCTGCATTTGCCATTTCGGAGTCTGATACCATGCATATAAAACCGTGTGTAGCTCTGCGAGTGTACAAAATATTTCAAATTTTCTCATTTCTGATTTGAAATCCTTTGAAAATTTGAAAATTGTGCAGCTCCTATATGCTCTATTTTTTTTCTATCTTAGTGGGAAAGAGGTCAAAAATTACAGTTTTTAAAAATATTATTATACATTTTTCAAAAAAAAAAAGGGTGAGGAGTGGCTATATATATATATATATATATATATATATATATATATATATATATATATAAAAAAACATCACAATTAAATACATTATACCACTGAAAAAAGTTACTTTATACCTTTCTGCAGATATATTGGGTTTTAATTTCTGATGTAAAGCTGCTAAACCACAACTGCTAAATACAAAGTGGTCGTATTTACTTTACATGAAATAGAGCTCCGAAAATAGGGCAGTTTTTGGGGAATTTTGGCATACAGAACATGGCTTGGACAAAATCTTTTAGCTCCTAAATAGCAGAAGATATTTGAAATCTTTTTTTTTTTTTTTTTTTTTTTTTTTTTAAATAAATCCACATAACGTTTAGCATCTTCCTATGCTGATATTTTTTTATATATACCTAACTTGGAAAGGGGTCGAAATTTGTAATTTTTCAATAATTTTTTGGGCGGTACAGTTTATATAAAAAAAGATATAATACATTCCACAATAAAATACACTATGTCATTGGAAACAGCTACTAAAGGACTTTTCTATAGATATATCGGGTTTGAATTTCTGATGTAAGGTTGCCGAACTACAAGCCCTAAACCCAAAGTGGTCATATTCAAGCCCAAATATGGTCATTCTACCTAGGAATCAAAGGGTTAATAAAACTGTATATGAAAACTATATAAATGAATACAAAAGATAACACTTCACTGTGCACCCTTGTAATGATCTTAAATTATTGTATAATTTTCCATTTGAACAATAATAAACAAAACATTGGAGGTTTACTTATAAGGTAAATTAACAGTTCAAATGTTTTAAAGGTGATTGCATAGTGCTCTGCATACGTCATTACTTAAAATACTTTGATTTACTGGAAAAATGAAATTAATCAAATTACACAAGGTTCAGGTAGGTCTTCTATAGTTTAGTAATTTCTTGTGAGAAGGATGTGGATTTGTTTTATAAAAAGAATAAGTTATATGTGAGTTTTTTCAGTATCTTGAGACACAATGACAGAACTGTACAAGGTAATGGTTGTTTCTGACCAGTTTGTTGTCTATGTATGTTGTCCTCTTTTCAGTATTTGTTGTAATTGTCGTTTTTAACACATTTGTTGTTTGTTCAACAGTGTTTTGGTTTCATTAGTCACCATTTTGACAATCTTGAAGCAGTTAATTTCTAAGTTAGATCAACAAAAAGCAATGTAATTAAACTGAAATAATACACGATTGAAGTATTTAATATTTTTTATTGGCCCATCAAAGAAGTTGCAAGGAATTATTTCCAGCAATAACTGTTGGTAGTTAATTACCAGCAGTTTTTCTGTACTAAGCATGCCAACTCTTAATAACAGTATTGCTGCCAATATTAAAATGTCCCTTTAATTTAGGTTCAATCCAAGGTTCCTGCTGCTTTAGTGATTCTTGCCAGCTGTATTAGTGTTGTGAAACAGGAAATGATCCACAACAATAATAATAAAAGGTCCTGGTTATTTATTTTTTTATTGGAATTTGTTGACAACATAAAATTACTTACTTATTACTCGTTTACCTTTCAAATCAATACAGTCTTACAACAGAGTCTCGCTTCTTTCCAGGCTGACCCACTTCCCTGACCTGGAAACAAACTGTCAGGCCAGCCCTTCCAGATACTTGTCCTCTCGTTCTTTAGCTCCCTCACAGGTTGGGAGGAAGATTCATCACCAGAACTCATCTTTCCGTCACAGATGTGCACGAATAATGGTCTTTGTCCTAATATTAGTAATGGCCGAATAGTGTCTTACATTTTTACGAATGCTAGGCAATATTTGTTGCAAGCAAAGTGTTTGAAATCAATGAAATCAATGTTTGAATTGTTCTCTCATTTCAACCACTTCTCCCTCTGCAGTCTGTGGCACTGGCAGCCAATCGGTGTGGAAAGTCAGTGCTTCAGTTCCTTCAATCAAGAGGGCTGTGTAGGGAAAAGTAAAGTGAAAATATAATTTAATAATTTTGTAAACAGCTTAGCAAGATGATTGTCTCCATGTATCGTGCATGGTTGCAGCACTAGGCTCCAGTTAGGAGCTGCACTGCAGGCTGTGTGAAAGAGGAAAAACGTTGTATCACTGAGGGTTGGGATTTTAGAAAAGTGTTTATTCGATTTTAAAAAACATGTATTTTTTTGTTTGTTTAATGCAGTTATGGCGGCTCTGTGACTGCCTGTGTTTAAAGTTTGCAGTCACTCCATGTGGTATTGCTTTAGCATAGTGGAGCTTGCAGTGCTGTTTGTTCCACCCCACAATCACAATTATTTATATTTATTAAATAATAAACTTGTCTCAGTAAATTCATTGCATTTTTTTTTTTAATTAAATCGTTTTGATTGCTATGTTTCACTTGCTGTCTGATTGTGAGATAAGACTATTGTAAATAATAAGTTAAACTAATAATTTTTTACAATCTTCTAATACTTCTTTTAGTGGTGTATAATAAGTCTTGATTGCATCTTTTGTTTGATATTGGTGATGCCTTCTCTGCATTGCATTGTAATCGTTTGACAAAAAAAAATGCATTATCGTTCACTCCACTTTGTTGTTGTTAATGGTTACTGTAAATAGCTCCATTGTTTTTAGTAGATCTTTGTAGGAAAGTGTAAAATGTGGACAGAGCTCCACAGTTAAATATATACATGTGGCATATCATTGTGAATTTTGTTTGCACGCATGCAGACATATTAGTTTGCATGTGAGAACAGTACATTTGTGGAAATGATTGCACATAAAGACAACTGCTGTTGGGCTAAAAGCATTAAAATATTGTGTATCTATGTTCATTATTGTTCAATTTAAAATAAAATCACCTTTCTACATTTTCTTTTTTTCGTTACATTCTGTTGTTGTTGGTTATTGTGGTTCTGTTGCTTATAGTTAGGGCTCTTCGTTTTGATGATGTAATGTCCCTTTAAGTTTGTTTTGTGCCAACCTAATTTCTTAATTAAACTCTTGTAGAAGTGTCGTCAGATTTTCCACACATACTCTTTTTATTGATGTATATGCTCTGAGCACACTCTGAAACTCAGGGAGGACAGAGATGTTTTAAACTCCTGTAGTGGTTTTGTTCATGCACTGGGCAGGCTATATGTCCAGACAACTTTTAATATTCAAGAAAATCATGTAGACTCATTTAATTTGAAGTTTCAGTGAATCAGAGCAGTAGTAGTGCTCTTCTTGGTTTATTAATTGGATTGGTTGGTTTCACAGACCGCCGTAAATCCTAAGTAAAAAGCAATCTTGGCGATCCAGTGCTTTACAGGTTTAACAGCATTAGTACTTCAATACAGTAAAACAAATATGGTTATTATATATTTAGCATTCAGGCTATACATACATAAAGCTAAAAACGCCCACAACTATATTCTAAAGAGTTCAATAAATCGCTGTTAAAACTGATACATAATTTCTATACCTTATAGAAATACATCAATATAAAAGAGATATTAAATTAAAATATGCTTACCTTCCAGTATATGGAAGTATAGTGTAGGGTATATGAAAAATAAGAACTGTCTTCAAAAGGGAGAAACTTCAGAATTCGATCAAAATAGCAATCAGTTTTTCAGAGACCCTCAGAACATGGACCACGTCAGCTCGCAAGATCAAGTTGAATGATATCAAATGAGGGTCTTGCTCTGGACTTATATAGGATTTTGCCTCCATTGAATACATCAGAAGTCCCAAGTAAATCTAATCATCACTTGGCATTGATATTTCTTATGTTTAGTTAATTATAAATTCTAGAAGGATCTGGTCAACTCCCTTTTCAAAACTGATTTAAAATTTAAGCAATAATAAACATGTTAACTGTAACAGCCTTATTCAACTGTACCATTCTCTGACTGTGCCTGACCTCTCTCTTTTTCAAAAAGTTACCTGCTCAAGCATGATTCAGACACCCTGTTTTCTTGCCAAGACTATTGTTTGATTAACATGAAACACCGTTGTAAGCGCTTTTCCATATTCATCGTTTTCTCCCAAAGAAAGTCTCTACTTATATGTATACTGATACTGGACACAACTCGCCTAATTCGTGGAATGCTCTGTATGACTGCCAGATTTTCTTATCATAGAAAGACCTTGGATTCAAAACTGCGGACTACAAATAAAAACTGCCAAAAAGAACCTTCCATATCTAGGTTTTTTGTGTACTAAAATTTGTGAATACAGTTTCTTTATTTGTCTAATATTGTAACATAACAGTTACTTTTTTTATTACAGTAAAACCTGTATATAAACTAAACATTTATATTCTTTAATGTGTATAGCAATGTCTAAAAGATTTTTTGTTTAGCTGTTGAAAGAAACAGCTAATTCTTAAATTGAGTAAATGAAATGTTCTCTCCTGCTTTTACAGTCTATTTGTATTGCAGTAGAGCCTTAACAAGCAAATATGATGTTTAAATACGATGTTTCTTATTAGATCAAAATACTTGTAATACTAACATATTATTTCTCTTCAGAGAGTTTTGGCACTATTATTGGATCAGAATACTTTTTTATTTAAAACATCTATGTTTAGTAACACAGTAAAAACAAATCAAATATGTCTTTTTAGTTTCAAATATCATTCTCTCTAAAAAGGGTTACCCTTTTGTTTTTGCTAATTTGCAATACCTAGCCTCCATGTTTAGTTCCCCCAGATGCCTGCTTCTTTAAAGTTACCGGCTTCCAAGAGTGTGTGTGCGCTAATAACAAAGACACATAGACAAGCTTTTTTTTTTCTAACATTAACACATGTTCAGTTTTCTTAGTTCAAATCATTGTAACCTGTTCATAATTTGCTGCAATACTATTGATGCTGGTTTTATGTTCTTTAAAACACAGCACAATTATTACAATATTTTGACAGTATCAGTTAGTACTGAACTTCTTTAGTTTTTAACTGTTATTTTTTGTAACAGTTTAACTTTAAATGATTGTATAACATGTATTTCTAATTCAGTTACTTCAGTATAACAGTTGCTAATATTGTTTTACTGAATTAAGTCTGACCCCTTTCTCTGTTCATACAGAATCCAGCTGAAGCAGGTTTTAAGACAGCCTCGCCTTTTGCCAATTTTTTTTTGGTGTTGATTAGTATGAGACACGACCGTAAGCATTTTCTAATACTCCTGCCTTCTGTTATCCGAAAGTAATGAAAGTAAAGTAGCGAATGAAACTGGCTGCTGTTTCTTATAAAAATGGAATATGCTAACAAGGCCTTATGATAAGAACCTGCCAAGTTTGACTCCTTCCAGCAGGTGCTTTCATAGACTGCACACAACACCTATCTGTTGTTTTCTACTGAGTATACAGATCTTTTTGATACATATACAGTATTATTATAATTATTGACAAAGCATATATCATATTATTTCAATCAATACAGGATAGTTTAAATCAATTCACGTCTAATAACTCGGCATGTTCCCAGCAGGATTGGAACTCTGCGCCAGGCTCAGCTCGGATTGGTTCTGCGAGCACCACGACAGGCCTTACACAGATCTGCTAATAATATTTTCTAAAACACGTTACAGTCATTACAATATTTGTTGCAATTTCACAACTATTCAATGTGTATCCCAAAGATCAGCCTGCTTCCAGTAGCTGTGACAGTCTTGGGTCGGTTTCTGCTTTTACAGTTTTAACATTACTTCCCATGATTTAAATTCAACACTTTTCACAATATATCCGTGCATCTTGTTGGCCTTTTTTTATAGCTTCCCCACATTGTCTAGATGAAGACATTTCTGAGTCAACAAAAACTCCTAGGTCTTTTTCATAGATTTTTTCTTCAATTTCAGTATCTCCCATATGATATTTATAATGCACATTTTTATTTCCTGCGCGAGTACCTTACATTTTTCTCTATTAAATCATCAGTGGGCAAACACATTTTAACTGAATCTGGGTCCATCAAAGAACCGCACATCTTTGCAACCAAGGCCTTTCATGCAAAAGGATCTAATGACCCTGTGTGACAGTTGATTGTAAAACAAGATTGCTTTTGTTATGTATTTTCTCCCATAACTTGACTAAAACTCTAATTCTCATTCTTTTTTTTTTTTTAAGGTGACTCTTTTTTTTTAAAAATCAAAGTGAAACCAAAAAGCAAGCAAATTTAAATTGCTTTAACCCAATTCGGTCCTTTGTTGGACCAGGTCTGACATTACAATTTTCTCTTTCCAGTCCGACATCATCAAAAAGACATCAAGCACAGGTCTCTAGTTGTTTTTTCTCTGAAAAAAGTAGAGAAAACCTTTCAATGGCTGAGTGAGACCAATATGAGAAGCCGAAAGAAAGGGGGCGTATCTGAGCAATACACATAGTCCCTGCACCACAGAGATAACACGGACACAGGCAAAGAAGACAGCTGCTTCTGCATCCGGTGCTCAAAGAGTATCACAGACATCTGCAGAGCTTTATGAGATGTTATAGTAATAAAATGATGACTTGGATCGCATTATTGAGGAATTTGGTGATAAAGTGACTGATCAGGAGAGGATTTATCAGTATGCACGACTATGAAGTGGTATTGAAAAATACAGCAAACAAGGGGTGGGGCTTGTCTGGAGATGAAGTACAGAGTGTCCTTTTGCTATGCAGTGCCTTTTAAACTTGTTTTACTCTCTAAACAAATAATTAAACAGCATGTGTAAAAAAAACAATGTTTGTGTGAAAATAAACTGGACCTGACATGCCTGACAAGCGCTGAATAAATGGACAGCTAAGGGTTAATCCCCATTTTGAAATCCTAGTGACGCATTGCAAAAACTATTTCACCTGTTATGCAAGTTTCAAACAGAGCGTGTCATTCATATTACGGGAAGAAAAAAAAAAAAAACGCGATCTTGTTTTACAATTAAAACTTCTACATGAGATTAACTAAGAAACAATGTCGGCTTAAAACAAACTTAAAAGGACATTACATCATCAAAAATAAAATATAAAATGAAAACAAAGAGCCCTACTTATAGTAGAGCTTTGTTAAAAAATACAGTACAGTACTGGATACCACAGTAGCCTATATATTATATACATTATAAGTTAAGTACAAATATGCACATTGTTGCATTGTTTTGTCACACAGGACATTTTTACAGTGTAAATAAGTGCAAAAAAACTAGGTTTGCCCCACCCACTTCCTGTTTGACGAATACATACCTGAATTCGTAAACAAATACAAATATGAATATTAATAGCTGGGGCATGAATACAGATAATGAATCTATGAAACCTGTGCTTGTCTATGGTGCTGGGGGATGGGGAAAAAGAAGCCAAGCACTCTCCTCCCACTACCCATTTTGATTCCCTAATAATTATTTCCATTGCCATGGTAAAAGCCAGTGGAGAAATGGTGCATCCTGCCATTATTCCAACTTCTAGACATTGCCAGGTAGTGCTGAATTCTGAAGTGCTGCCCAAAGAAGTTCCTGTGGCACTGAACCATATGCATTAGCCAAATCCAGGAATGTCACATGGAGCTCATTGCTCTCCTTTTTGCTGATTGAATTTGTTGCCAGATCACACTGATGTGCTCTAAGCAATCTGGGAAACCTGGAATGCCCGCTTTTTGTACTGAAGTGTCAATGAAGTAGTTCTTTAATAGGTAAGTTGACAATCTCTGAGCAATAATGCTGAAGAAAATCTTGCCTTCTATGTTTAATAGGGAAATAGGTTGAAACTGATTGATGCTTGTAGAATGTTTTTCTTTTGGTATAAAGACTACCTGTTTGGCACCATGCTTTTGGTACAACCTGTTTTTCCTATGCCACTTTCATCAATTTCCACAGTATTTGTAGAACTCCAGAAGCACTCTTGTACACTCTATATGGAACTCCATTAGGCCCTGGAGATGATGATGCCCTTGCTTTTTTCACAGCTTGCTCTACTTCTTTCCACTTAGGTGCACAGTCCTCCATTTGGTATTCAGGTGGATTGATAGGTGGGATGTCTGAAGGAATTGACATAGGCTCCTGTCTTTTTTAATATGTTTATGTTTCCTCCAAAATTAATTGTATAAGGGTGGTAAGATTTCTCTGTATCAAACAATGTGGGTAAACTAAACTGGATAAAAAAAGTGACGTTTAGTCCACGGTCAAAGGACTTTATTTTTTAGCAAAGTGAGGGCCTCTCACTGGCCTGTAGACTGCTTAGTAACAGTCAAAGTTGTCACGATTTAATCATTTTACATGCTTTAACCTATTCCAATTCTTGTTTAAGAAAAAAAGGAAATAGGAAATAGGAAATAAGGTATAGTTGTTTACAAATCCCCATATCCCCCCCACTCCAACACACACAGTTTAAGATGACAGATGCACAACAGATTCCGTGCAATTCAAGACAAATTAATTACCACAACTTTTTTTATTGGATTTTATTGTGAATTCTTTGGCACTATATGTCTGTGCTGTGGTCTCTCTCCTCAATTGACATTCTGCATATTTCTGCACTGAAAAACAATAACACATTCATTGTTTGGCCTGGATGTATCTTATTGGTGATTTTAGCTAAGTAAACACAGTACAAAAACAACAACATTAATAATAATAATAAAAAATAATAATAATAAATAATAATAATAATAAATATAAATAATAATAATAATAATAATAATAATAATTCTAAAAATTGTTTTTACTGATGCTGCAAATGTCTGTGAAACATTCCTGAAAGCACAATGTGCAATACCACTCATAAATATTGCCACAGGCACATAAAATAATACCACTAAATATCTATTTACTCATGCAGTGAATCACATACATTAGCAATAATTGGTCAAATCTGTCAAAACTAGCCCTGTTTGGTTATACTGTAGCAGATGTGCCATTGTTCCCTGAAAAAATCAGTGAAATGTCTTCTGCATCTACCCAAACACACACAGCATTACAACTGCTACACTGCATGCAACACAACAATGTCCCTGCCTCCTAACATCCTCGTTTAAATGAATCACTGCTACAAAGTAACCACATGCTGACATTTGTAATTACAATGCGGGTGTTCTCAAGAACAAAGTGTGTTGCCTTTTAATAGAATATATTTTCATAATGTATAATTATGTACGGCTTGGTTCCATGCTGGTAGTGATATGTGGAGAAAACCTTTGAAAAGGTGGGAGCCACTGACTTAGAGGTGTGTTGGGTAAACATCATCTATAAGTCTACATGTAATGGTAATGTAATGGTCGTTAGAGTAGATTGTATGTAAACCTTAGTAAAAATGGAGCTTCAAGAGCATCTGGAGAAATTCGATATTTTTAGAAACACTTGAGATTTCAAAAGTTGTGATGTTCTCCTGATGCTGGGTTAAAGAAGCTTCTGGCAAACAGCCCCCTGTACAGCTTTTTATAATGAATCTCTGGAAAGCCCCTCAAAAAGCAGGCCATGCAGGAGCACAAACAAACATCTGTTGTTTTTTTTGTCTTTTTTGTGGAATAATTGTTCTAGTATAAATCACCTGCTGTGCCTTGTTTTTGGTCAATGTAAACCATCTACCACTGAGAAAAAGATCTTGTCAAACACATATTTAGATTTATATTTGTTAGTTTTCAAAGTACATAATTACAATCCCAGAATTACTGTATTTTGATCCCTATCTTACAATCAAAACGCCTCTCTTTCCAGAAGCTTTTAATTTCAGTATTTCTATAGACAACATAAACATGCATAATAAAGGTCAGGTTCGGTGGGTATTCAGATACAGACATGTAAAACAAAGACTTTAGCGTACTGTTGGCCTCTGTGCCCCCTTTATCATGCTTCCAAAAAATAATTCAACAAAAGACAATGGTGAGAGATTAAAACGAAATCATTGTTACAAGTAGAGTCCTCAGTACTGTGTAAAAAAAAATGACTGTCAGCATTACAGAGATAATTATTAAACTCTTTTTTCTTTTAGTTGTTGTGCATGTCCACAAAGCATTCAGACATTAGATACATTGCAGTGTTATACAATTACTGGACTGGCAATGCATCAAGAATTAGGGTCTATAATGTTAAAATGTGTCCCTAGCAAAAGCACTTAGAGCTGGTCTATCCCAAGACAGCTGTAAGACCACACGAAGAGAAACATTCCTGAAGCATCACAAGATGAACCTATGATCCTTCTGGCTTTACCACAGAAGTGGCCAATGTGGTGGGTCCAGAGAAGACTGTCTAACACCCAGACCTCCCCAACAGTTTTAAATGAGAAAACATTTTCTAGCCTTAACTTTCAACTTTTCCCCCTTAATGAGTAACCCATAAGGACCACTTTTAGCAAACTATAAATCATACTGGGATGTTATTTGCTTAATTAACGCATGAGTCACACCTGTGTGGAAGCCTTTGCTTTCAATATACTTGGTGTCCCTCATTTACCCAGGCGTTTCCATTTTATTGTCCACTGCCTGTACCATATAGAATAAAAAAGTCTAGCATCTAACATCTTTAAGTGTAATCTTCAGGTCAGAGTTTACATTTGTGTAAGTAAAGTTTTTTTCAAAAATGGGCCAAAATGCAAATAATCTTTCTTAATTTATAAGATTGGTTTTAATCAGCGGCATTTGTGGCACAATTTGTTTTGTATTTAAAAACACTGTCGGAGCTGCGTCCCATCGTTGGCTTTTCAGACACGTGTGTGCCTGCAGGAAGAGGCAGATGCTCTGTGTGAGGTTTACATGCCAGCCTTGTGATTATTTAAAGCATGTCAGCCAGGGATGGCCGGCTGCATAACCCTAACAGGCTGGTGGGTGTGCCTCAAGAAAGCACCTGGCTTTAAAATGAAACTGCTGTAAGGTCAATAGCACTCGGCACAGCCAACTTTTGTGTTTTTCATTTGTGTTTTACTGTATATCTTGTTTTTGTGCAATCTGTATTGTATAACTGCTTGTGGGGATTTACAATTTTTGGCCTACGCCACAGTCCTGCTGAACAAACACCACCACTCTGAGTGTAAATAATAAATCTGTGCACCTGGTTACCGTTTCCAACAACACCCACCATCTTTCTTTTATCAGCGGACTCGCCTTTTACACCAACTTAGAAGCCTTTAGGCCTCATTGATTTATTGTTTTAATTTGTAAAGAAAACATTAACCTTTTATCCATTTGCATTGTAATTATACTGTCAGTTTAAAACCAGATTATGTATTTTGGGATTGCTTCCTGGATAAATAATGTTAGTAGTTTAACAATGCTAATTGTCTATTATTATGTATAATAAAATATTATTGCTAACTAAATAATCCAAATAAATGTTACTACTATCACAATACATTTAAACTACAATATTATTTATAACACTAAGGACAAATGATAATGTTTTGCAATTAGTTTAGCAATTCAGCGTTTGATTCTGGCAAACTTCCAGCAATCATTTTCTTTGCATACACATTTTAGCTCAAGCAGCATGTTTCATATTAGTTTGAATTATAATTTGTGCCATAGCTTCATATACACTGTGTGGATCAGGTATATAAAACATGAAATTAATTTAATCACATGTTTTGTTTTTGTTTTTTTGTTTTTTATTTTGTTGTGAGCACCAAGATAATGACATTACCTGAAGCTACCACTTTTACATTGTACCAAGCCTTGGGGGGTATGGTTAGTAATTTGTAATTCCTTGTTCTTCAATTGTATTTTCAAGTGTAATCTTAAAATAATAAATAGATTCTAGTATATTAATTTGCTATGTAGACACTGTGGATGTTTTCAGATCTATTTGTATGTACATTCTCTATTGCAAACTTTACTACTTTTTACTACAGCAGTCATTTACCAGAATGCACATGTAACATAAAGTCCAGGAACTAGCTTTATTTTCCCTGTGATCTAGCACTAGTCCCTTGAGCTCTGAATTTAAATATTTTAAACATTATGTTAATGTACCAATCTGCTCTTCAATGTCAATTGATAGTCGACCTTCCTAGAGAAGAATCGGGGGGGATACATGTCTAGAGCATTGTACCTGAAGCCTGGCTAGGCAACATGCTTTTTACACTGGTTCAATGGGAAAAACTACATAACTGACATCCTAATCTACCAGACGCTTCTACAGAAATATGATTTGTGATATCCACATGGTACAAATCTCACTTCAAAGGTGTCAATCAATCAATCAGTCTTTATTTTATATCGCGACTTTCATGGTGGACCACCAACACAAAGCACTTTACAAGATGCAGTAACAATAAGACAATCCATAATACATGATATACAGTAAAAGATAATAATAATAAAAAAATGCAGAATACATTAAATACAGTGAAAAGTGCATAATACATGATAGTAGCATAATACATGAAATAGTAGCAGCAACACAGCAGCTGATAGCAGATATCACGCTTAAAGTATGTACAGTATGTGTGTCACTATAACTTAAAGGAATTACTGTGTCCCAACCATGAGGGGTGAGTATGGTCTTCGGCACTTCACCTCCTTATAAGTGGGTTTAAGGAAGATCTAATAACATCCCAGCTGCTTCTTGGATAAAAAGGAGAAATTATGCCTCTTGTGTGTTAATCTAAGGTCCCCCAATGACATCACCAGTCTCTGGTGCTTGTTTTAGTGTTTTGAGGCTCTCATAATGTCTGAATATCTTAAATGAATAGTATTTTTTACTATGGAATTAGCACATATTTTGTCAGATTTTAAATACCGGTACTGATGCTATGGATTGTTAGCAATTTCATAGGAAGGAACATGCATAGGCAAGTTAGATTTTCAACGAGCAGATTTTCTTCCCAATGTATTTTTTTTTAGGAAAGCATATAGTTGTAGATGTCATAGTTTAACTGATTTGCATTATACATAGATAATGCATTAATGCACATACAATTAAGAACCTGATGAGTATGTGCATAGTTTTGGATCTTTGGTGGAAATGCATGTTAATGTAGCTAATGAGCCACATGAATATGCTATTCTATTTCACAGGGATGCTTATTCTGTTTCTCGAAGGAGCTATGAACAGGTTTCTTTACTGAGACAATAAACACTGGGAAATCTGCTTCAGACATTGAATACTAATTATTGAAAACTTCACGGGGTGTCTGCTGGGGCTGTAAGGTTAGAGCAGAGGAAGTAGAAATTAGCTGTTAGTAAGACAGTATCGACCAGACGATGCTCAGCCAATGATAGAATGACAAGCCCATAGCTTGGAATTAGGTGTGGGCTTAGAGAGGCCCGGGCTTGAAATTAGGATAGAAAAGAGATCCTGACCGATGAGCTCTCCTTTGTGCGAGGACAGAGCTTGGTCGAAAAAAGTATTCTGCTTGGCAGAGGTGCCCCTTGGGGTGATAGAAATAGTCCAACAGCTCAGACTGAAAAGAGAGATAGTAAAGGGGTCCCTGACTGATCTGTTGCTGCCCTCGCGAGAGGTGAAGCACAGGCCTCCGAAGCCGGGAACATCTCACAGGTAACTTGCAACAGAGAGAGATGGGACGGGTACTGAGAGCATAAAGTGGGCCACGTCCTGATCGAAGGAAGGACAGCGCCTCACGTGGTGAGGTAGAATAGGTGCATGAGCTGCGCGAGGATAGTGTGGCCGGGATCCCCTCTGACTCACTTGGTGAGAACCCCCTTAGTGCGAGGACAAAGTAACCTGACTGACCTGAGGTCGGGGGAGTGGTTCCGCACTTACCCCCACAAAGGATGGACCGCCGGCTCACCGCAGATACTCTCACAGTGAAACAAACAATAGAGTCTCGCCAGTGCATAACATAAAAGAAACAGCTGGAAAAGACGGGAAAGGAAGGGACATAGTAGACAAACTAGAGAGGTTAAAATAGTGTTAGTGTGGTATGGTTATGTGATTACCTGCCGCTCAGTGGAGAAGAAAAAAAACATTCCTAGAAGGGGAAAACCTCTGGTGGCCCCGGCGGTCAGGTAGCCACCCCACTCTGGGCATGCTAGCTGGTCTTTGAAGGGCTATTGCTTTGTTGGCAGGGGATGAACGGATGTATAGGTTGATTGCAACAGGGGACCAGTGACCCATGTTTTGATTATACAGAGATTGATGTTGGCTTTGGCTGTGGAAGTACAGTAGCTGCTCTGGTCCGAAAGGAATGGGGGAGATATAAGATTGGGGAGAAATGCTGGTTCTGGAGACGAGAGTGGTGAGACCATCCTGTGTGTTAGTTAATACAGGATCAATCAGCTGTTTGCTACCATCATGTCTGCTTGGAATGGAAACTGTGAACTTACATTCAGAGATTTGGGTTTCATAACTCCAGTTATTCTTCTAATAGTGGAGCTCCTTAACTCATACTAAAACAGATTTCCAATCTCGAACCACGTCTCTCACCGTTCAGAACACCGATATGGGGAGATTGAGGCACGAACTTGGTATCTTATCCTTAGCAGTCCAGATTCACCCACTGTACAAATGAAACAGGATTGCTTGGAATCGCAGTAATAGACCTAAACTACAGACTTATTTGCACTCGGTCCTATGAACCGCAGTCAGTTTCAACTCTCACTGCATCTCTTTTCCTAGACTCTCTAAAAGCACAGATGTCAGCCTGGGAGTAAACTCATTTAAGTTTGAACTGTCTGCCACCCGACAACGATTTTCAGGAGAAGAAGGATTTGATGGAATAGTAAGCAGTATTCCACAAAAAAACACAAAACCCCACAAAAAAACACCCAATTCACTTATGCACTAAAACATATTTTTATTTGTAGCTATCCAGTGCTTTTCAGTTGTTTTTCTTTAAAAAAAATATATCAGTACTTTTTTTTGTTGTTGTTGTTGGCCACAAAAGGAAATATCATAATGCAATATCATAATGCAAAACACACCTGAGGCAATTACATGAAGTCCTGCTGTGGTGGAAAGTGAATGCCTTTCAAACATCAGAAGACGTCTGTGGGTTCCATCTATATCTTAACCTTTCAATGCACTATGCCGATTCCAATCACATCAAAAGAAAATACATTACTGGAGGGACCTTATATATGTGTCAGCTGACTGCCTTAGACATCACGGTATCTATTAAAACAATGTTTCCAATTCCACTAATGCCAACACAGGACAGAGCTGCTTTTGAAGATTTTCAGCTGGTAACATTTCTGTTCAGTAGCTGGTTACGATACTAAACTATTCATCCAAATGATGTTTTATGTTATAAATGGTAGCTCGTTGCACTTAGAGATACTATATTCAAGTGCAGCCAGTGTGTTGAAAATATGACAGCTTTTTGTATAGCATTGTTGTTTTCTACAGTTAGTTCCTGTGTAAAGGGGCTTGACACAACAACTTTTAGATTGATTGCTTTATTTAAAAGTATATATAAGGTAACAATTTGCATAAGTGATTTTTACATTGCAGTAATTAGAGAGAACAACTATCAGTTATTATGATTTGTGGAAGAAACATCTTTTGAAAACAGATTGTGTCGACAGTTTTTACAGTTGCTGCATTTATTTGTATATAGTATATGATCGACAACTGTGTTCGTTTGGGTTCTTCCAAGTTGGTGTCTGTGTCTTAACTAAATTAGTCGAGTCAAAATACATAGGACAGTGACATTATAAAACAACAGTACTGTACCGAGGTTAAATCCTACAGCTTTCATGTGTCTCTCCATGTAGATATCTACTGTGTATTCACTAGAACAGTCATGCTGTAGCCACTCAAGGATCAATTTAATTAAAAGTTGCTGCTTGAAGGAAAATTATGGGGAATTAAAAAAAAAAATTCCCCATCCAGGATAAACTCATATAGAATGTGACCATCTCCAGAGTGAATCATTTATTGCTTATCTGGAGACGGTCACATGTATAAAAACCTGCAGCTTTGGCTGAGCGGGGTTGGTGTTCAGAGTGGAAAATGAGAGACATGAGTCGTGAGATAAAGAAAGTAAGAATAAAAACAATTGCTACTCATGCTGGATATAAACCAGCATGTTACTTGGTTTTGTATCTGTTTGTTTTTGCCATCGTGCCTTTTTGTTTATGAAAAGTGTTTTGTTTAAGTGTTTTATTTAATAAATAAATACGAGTTCATTAGCGACTCACCCCCACAGTCCTGGTCTGTGACATCACCACCAAGCCCATCTGTGACAGAACCCCATATTTTGCACTATTTGATGAAAACCGCACCACATGAATATGAGTAAGGAATGGGCTTTTAATTTTTTATCAACATCTGTTTAGGAGATGATGGCAATGGATCTAAGAGTAATTCTTCTGAAAGAAAATCCCCCAAAACCACAATCACATTAGTCTTAAAAGCTGTGTGCAGGTCAACACATCATTAGTGCTAGTAAAGAGAACAAAGAGGAGGATAAACTTACCTGTGGGCGAAGTCTTCAAATACACTTGGTCTTAAGGGCAGTGGGTCCCAGTTTTGGTTACCATGTTGGTCTTGCTGTACATTCTCATGTGCTTTCTTGAAAGATACATTTAAAATCTAGCATACTTTCATTCAGAAATGGTTATGAATATTCCAACAACCTTGCTTAAAGAGAAAACAGGTTTGCTATGAGACTATGAGAGTGAACCTATATGTACAGTACTGATTTGCAGATTTGTTTGAATTGATATGCCAGTCAACTATGTAACACTTATACTGCAAATAACAGAAACTGTTGATAAAGTTTCCAATGTTATTGTATTTAAATCCAATATTATTATGGTACATACTTTCAGCATTATTTCCTTTTATTTACACTTTACATTTCAATGTTTAAATACATAATTTGTTTTTAAATATAGAAGTTGGCTATCACTTTGTTAGGATCATTAAGTGTGGACTCCTATTCTTTATAGAAAGGTCTTAATGCAAAACAATAAATCATTATTTTAAATGGCTCTGTAAATGGAAATCTGTTTCTGAATACAATTTTCAAATGTTGTATTATTATTCATCCCTTTCAGCAATAGGCAATTGTTGGGGCCAAATGGAAAACTATTTGTAGGTTTGTTTAGTCTCAAAAATCAGTTGCGTCGGAAGGTAGGGAAATTATTTTGTCTTTTTGGATTAATGAAACAAACCCCATAACAGCATGCATACCATATTAAACAGTAAAGCAAACCTTATTTCCACTTGCTGGATGGCTGGCAAATTGCTTAAGTTTTAATGTTCTAGAAAACTGACAATTCTGTGTCATTCTGAGACAAAGATACATATACAGTAGAACAAGGTTTCCCATGGTTACCAGCACCATTTTAAGTTTAATTGAAAGCTGCTGGGGGTCTAGGGCTGGGGGGTTACTGGGATCACCTACCAATCAGATTGGCAGTAATCAGAATAAATGCCGTGTTAGGCGATATGGATTTGTGATCCAAAAAAATACCTTGATCAGTGAGACTATACTGTACTTGCAACTTTTCTAGTGCATGTGTGAAAGCTGACAGCAGTTCGAGTCTGTTCTATGTGCAAACAGTTTAAAATTGAGTCTTACAATTGCCTGGGTTAAAAGTCAAATGTTTACAGTCAGGTTATCATGTTATTTATGATGGCTGGCTAATATTATCCAAATTACTGAAATATTGGTTAGTGAAATATTGAAGGAACCTTGCAAAGTAAAGTAGTTGTACAGTAATTGAATTTGTGAAACAAAGGAGGATGTACACCTTGATTTTGTTGAGTGGAAAATGTTTTAGCTTTATAAAAGACATCATGTTTAAAGAAAGTAGGTACCAGGTATCATGTTACAATGATGACATTTAACATTGTTGTACATTTTTATTATGCGGTAAATGAAACTAATGAAAATATTTGTACAATGGACCTCAAGGGGGGGGGGGGCTGTTGATTTGTGTCTTGTGCAGCATGCTTACATATGCAAACATCTTAGAGCCACAGTATACTGTCCTGAAAGGATACTTTGAATGATGCTGCTTTTCTCTAGTATAAGGCAACAATCTTACAGTTTTTGTGCATTTATTTACATTTTTTTTATTATTATTCCCTTCCTATAGTGCTTTTTTATGTGCTAGTAATAAAATGTACACTGCCCAACTGTGAAAAAACGTAAATAATAACACTATGTAACACAATTTTTGTTCCTGGGTAGTAAGTGTTATTTCCTAATTGCTTATGCCTCAAAAGTATAGAAAATGGCTATTATTCCCCACAAACTTTGCTTTTGTGACCAGGACAGTGATATTTCAAAATAGCACTATTTCCAATGGGAAAATGGGCTAATGTGTGTCTTTTCGTTCGCATAAAGTCAGAAAAAAACAATATATGAATCCAAATTAACATGTATTTATACTAAAGTAATACAAAGGTGACTACAAAAGATTTAGAAGTGAGTAGTTTTTCGAGATTTACAATTATACTGTAAATATACAGTATTTTTTTGTTACACAGTGTAATTTGTAAAACTAGTACATCATTTGTTTATGGTCTGTGAATTATAGTGTTTCTGAGCGTTCACGTTAACGTTTTGTCTTGTTATTTATGTGGTTTAGGTCTGTAGTACACACACATGTGTTATCGTTTAAGGCACTCCCACTGTTTTTTATATTATTATTATTATTATTATTATTATTATTATTATTATTATTATTATTATTTACATCATACAGACTTTTTCTGTATTCATTAATAAGGCAGTTGTTTCTACTTTTTGTTATGTTCAGAGCAGGATAAGTACTGTGAACTGTGTTTGTAAAATATACAAATACTTGACAGATCATAGAAAATTGTTTAAAGATGGCATGGATAGTATGGTTATGGTAAGATATTTTGTGAATTTGATTAGATGTGTGTATTATAAAATGGAAGTAACCCAAGGCTACTCTGTCATCTGCATATACAGGCATGTGTTATGTTATTATACATATACCATTTATAGAAATATCTTTAACCCCTGTTCTAGTTAGTCAGGTTTTGGAAAACTCAATCCCTAAATCGCTTAATTTCCTCCTTAAAATTACATTAATTTTATCCTTTCATCAGTATTAAGGTAAATTTCTCCAATTGACCCTAATACTATTTTTAAGGGAAAACCAAGTGATTTTTTCTTTACTTTTCATATGTCTAAAAGAGGGGTTTAACCCTTAACCATGGGCTCAGTGGGTGTTTTTTTTTTTTTAAATCAAGTATTATTTTTTTATTATTTTCTCCCCAATTTAGTAGTGTCCAATTATTTTTAGGCTCAGCTCACCACTACCACCCCTGTGCTGACTCGGGATGGGAGAAGACGAACACACTGTCCTCCGAAGAGTGTGCCGTCAGCTGACCGCTTCTTTACACACTGCAGACTAACCATGCAGCCACCTCAGAGGTACAGCGTCATCAGACAATGCAGCCCTGGGCAGCTTACAGGCAAGCCTGCAGGTGCCCAGCCAGACCACAGGGGTCGCTGGTGCACGGTGAGCTGAGGACACCCTGGCCAACCTAGCCCTCAAACTCCCAAAAGCAACTGTTGTGTGTCTAATTCGTTCCTTTAACAGGAAGTACAGTATGAAGATTTCACAGTATGACAATTTTAACAGCATTATCCTAACCAACATTGCATAGCTAAGAATCACTGCATAGCAAACAGACGGGTGAAAGACAATTGATCAATTCACATAAATCATTATTTGTAACTCACCGGAAAGCATTTTCTTGTGGTGGAACCCTTGGAATAAACTTAATTTGTATTACTGGAATAATAACTGTAAGCGGGTTCATTTTATGCATTGTGGGAAGGGTATTAAAGACCAGGGTTTGGCCACATTTTAAAAAATAAACTATTATTTTATTGGCAGGACCGAGTTTTTGCCAAATCAAAAAGAAAAAATAAACAAAAAAAGCATGCTATCTTCCTTGCACCTTTATCAGCAAGCACGCACACACTCACACATACACATGCACATGCACACTCCTGCATAACACCAATCATTTCTGTGGAATACTTTCCCCTTTGTCTTTGTCCCCTCTCTCTCTCACTTGCTCAGCTTTTATACCATGACTAATTAGATCAATCAGTTACTCCCTAACAAGTAAGTAGTGCTGCCTGTGCAAATTCACCAGTTTGATAATTAAGTCCCCTAAAGATGTAATCCTTGTGGTTTTAGCATAAAACCTTAACCTTCTCACGCCAGGACTCCTCCAGGCTTATTGAGCCAATTAAGCCCAAAAAGCTTGCTGATAGAGACACAGCGAAAAAATCATAAATTAGCATGACACATATTAATAGGATTGCTATGGACCAAGTCGGTGGACAGGGTCTTTTTACCCTGTTACAATAACATTACATTGTATTACTGTGCGTGTTATAAAACACACGTCTGCATTTTTTGTTTAATAACACTTGTATTGCTATTTTTGAGTAGATAGTGGGTACTGAGGAATGTGTTTATCTGAGAACAGGGCATTGGTTTGAAAAAAGATAGTATTTACTTGGCAGGGAAGTGTCGGGATATTCGGTAGGGAATACCTATTATTCTACAACTAGACTATTGATTATATTCTTATTGTAATCTTATACACTGTGCTCACTATATATATATATATGTGTGTGTGTGTGTGCGTGTGTGTGTGTGTGTTTGATTGATTGTTGGTACAATAGTGGCCTGAACCCACTACGACTACAAGTGAGGGTCTGTTCTTCTATTTTTTATGCTTTCAAGTGATTTGATTCTGATTATTTAATATTACTGTTTTGATTGTAGTCTGATAAATCATGGTAGATTATAATTGGATGAATATTAAATTATTGTTTATCATACCTGATTAAATGAGAGGCATTTGAGACGACCTTGGTCACACTTTTTTGTTTCGAAATGAAAAGAAAAACAATCACATCACATTATAATTACATGTTAAATGCATAATTTAAAATATTCGTTTTTTTCATTTATAAACAAAATTGATCGCTGTTTTTTATTAATACATGAAATGAAAAATAATTAAATCACATCTTATCACAAGGTGAGGCACCTGCAATGTTGAATTTCATTGGATCAGCAGCTTGTGACTCCAGCTCCTCCAATGGTTCAACATGGTTTACATAATTTACACAGGTCACAGTGTAGTCACGTACACTCACTGTGCTCTGCGAACCTGTCTTGCTCTGAAAAGTGACCTCTGTTTATCATTTGAAAATACTGTACTTCATCTTGAAGCTAGCAACAGCACTTCGGCAGAAACATTTAAATCAGAAAAGTGCAAAGCAGCCAGCTGCTGCAGCTCAACCTGGATTCGGTGCTGCACCGAGTGCCACACGCAAGATAACATATGTTACTTTCGTTTTAAATTTTGTGTATGTACATACACCTATTTACACACTAGTTTCTTTTGAAATGTTTCTTTTATTATAGTTTCTTTTTTTCATCTTTTGAAGTATTGCTTTATATGTGCTTAATAAACCCTTTTATGTTTAATTGTTCAGCATTCCGTCTGTGCAGATGTTTGATATGACGTTCTTGAATAAAAATTTTGAGTTGTATCCAACAGGTTACCTTTCATTTTAATACTGATGTTGTTTAAAATGTAACCGTCATAGTGATTGCCTGCGGCGGTTTTAGGTATGAGCATAACCAACCATAAGTGATGTCCCAGTTAAACAACTTAAATAACATTGGGGCAAATCCTTCTCCCAGAGTTGTATTCCATTTAAGCATAAAAACCCTAATTATCAGCATCCTGATTAGACACAGCCGACTGTATGTTGAACTGGACTAATCATTACAGAGAATAGAACATTTATCTAATAAATCCAGCACTTTCACTGGCTAAAACAGCTGTAAAGAATAGGGAAGCTGTGCAGTTGACCAACCGGCTGGTAGGAGAAATAGACAAATGCCAGTTTGCTCTTAATTAAACATCTGGCTACTTCTTTCTGATAAACATTTTTATGTGGAATGTGGCTGGTTGGTGTTTTTCAAATGGCTGTTATAATCCCCACATCTAAAACAGGTCACATAAAACACAAACAGCAGCAGCTTTAATTCTAACCAGGTGCTGTTAAAAACTTTACAAGTACTGGATTAAACCATTTCCTATTTTGTTTCTGCGGTTAACATTTTGGGCGCATGCTGCATAGTGCTTTCTAAATAAAAACATGCAACCCAAAAGACTTGAAGTCTTCTCTTTACTTGAATACAGTGTAACTTCATAAAACCGATAAATAGAATGTTTGCTTGACTATCTGTTAGACATGCAATCAGGATATACACAAGGATGTCAGGAAAAGATATACTAAGCATAAAATAACACCTAACACCAACCTGACAAAGCATAATATGTTCAGGTACCTGTAAATTCTGTAATGTTGTCCCAGAAATGTATTTGTGTGTCTGGGGTCTCTGAATGGCTCATCTGGTAAAGGCATGACCTGCGAGTCATACAACCAGGGAGTGCAGGTTCGTGTACTGGCTGTGCAAACTTAGAGATGTAAAATTGACTGGGACTCGGCGGTCCATACTGGCTGCACAGCCTGGGAAGCTCATGTGGACACTTACAGGGCTGATCATTGTCCTACAGAAGCTGGTAGTTCGCAGACATCCACTGTTGAGCTACTGGGTATAAAGAAGCAATTGACTTGATGGTGGGTTTGGAGGATGCTCATTGACCTTCAGTTCTCCTGAGCTGTAATGTAGTGTAATATAAATTATGTAATATAAGAAGTAAAACAATTCCCAGTAGCATGGTAAGTTATGGCATCCCAGTGCATATTATGTTGATGGTACTAAGTCTCTTTCTTAATTCGTCAGTCTTGGTATTTCAATGTTTGTACTTTATATCTCCGAAACCAATGTCTCTAACTCTAGCTTTCGAGACCATCTCAATGCATGAGTGGCATGGTAAATTTAAAATTGCATCCAAAAACTACAAGGGTCAATTTATGTACTTCTCACTACTGACTCTGGTGCATAAATACAGTAAATGTGCTGTCTATAATTGTCACATGCAGCTCACCATGGGCTTATTTCCATTGAAGTAGAAAAAGTCTATTTATAGGATATTAGTAGACTTGTCAGAACATGCTAAAATATGTAGTAGGGTCTTTATTATTTTTTGTTTATTGTTATTATTCACATGTGCATTGTTTGTTTTCTTATATTTATAAATGTGTATTTTATTTTGTTGTGTAGCATGTTATATTTACTATTGTCATGTGAGGTAGGATTTATTTTGACTTCACTTATGCACGCCCTAAAACAGTCTTTCTCTCTTTCCTTTATGGAACCGAAACGAGCTAACTACGATTGACTGAAGAACTGCCTCTGCCCAACACACGCCCCCGGTTTCTTAGCAACCACGCCCCCTCTGCTACGGCTCCGTTTACTAGTGGCTCTCTGATCGGTCACCCCACCCTGTCAGTTGTTTAGTTCCTTTAAAAATGTGGATGAACAATGTAAACGAGGCGTCCTCACCGGTAAAGGAGATTCTTCGCTCCATGCCAGGCCAGGCCAGGCCAGGCCAGGCCAGGCCAGGCCAGACCAGACCAGACCAGAGCTGAGACAGGGAGAGCTTTCAGGACTACTTTTAACGTACCAGGAAAGGCTGTGTTTGGACTGTGAGTGTATTACTTCCATGCGCGCACTTCTCCATACTTCGAAGGCATAGCATTGGGGTTTCCTGGTCAGTGAGCCTGTTGGTTTTTGGTTTGTATTGTCTAATGTACGCTGCTATAGTGAATATATCTCCCGCTCTGCAGGCAGGGAATCTTCTGTTTTTAAATGCTGTAATTGTTTTAGCTTTGCGTGCACGCTGTCTTTTTTACAGAAAAAATTTTTAAAAAAATTTATAGGGGGATTTTTGTCATTGGTTTTATTAACAAATAATTGTTTGTAACAGGTTGTCTAATTACTAACGGCTTCCTGTTTATTTGTATAAATACACTGAAAATTTATAACATATTTGTAAACTGTGAAATTAATTTAATTACAAGGAACTGATAGACATAAGTCTTGTATTTCGAATGTAACACTTGAACATTAGGCATTGCTTTGATATTGTTATCTAAACATCAGATCGCTGACGACCGCTGTGTCAGGGGACAGTACTCAGTTTCCCGCAGATGTTTAAAATCCAGGCCAGCCTTTTAATTTTTCTAGGGGAGCTTATCGTGTCTGTTCCTTGTATTTACCTGCTAAATTTCTAAGCAGAGTTTTAAAACTGACTGACAGGAATACAGCCGTATTTATTGCTGGTTTTAAACTCGCTGATGTTTTAATTTCACTGAACTTCTGCCTGTCATAAAAAAATTCTACTGTTAAAATATGTATTTAGTGTATTCAGTAGTTATTAAAACTGGAGACTGTTTATGGGTCCTTTTTTGAACTTCTTGCACTGGCATCATTGTTGAGCTGTTGGACTCTTTCCACAAAATGAATGTCCATATTCTTGCTAAGTACATGCACCAGCCCATTTGTATTTTTTTTTTTTCATTTAGCTGTTCCTGGACTGCTGTGCTGGTCACTTTTTTTTTTCAGATGGTGTGTGTACCAGTACCAGTTATGTGGATTTTCATCCCCAAATATATTAAAGGAAATAGGTGAAATGCCACTCATTTTTGGCAGTGGTTTTGTAACTAATAACAAATAAAATGGCAGTTTGTCATGGAATTTAAAATGTAGTGGTGCATAGTGATTTATTTAGCATGAATTAGTATGCAAGATGTCAATCCCCAAAATATATATATATATATATATATATATATATATATATATATATATATATATATATATATATATATATATATATATATAGTAAGATAGCAGGGAGGGGGTTAAAATTCCTCCCTGCTAAAAACATGTGAAAATGCACTGTGGGTGAATGGGCTAAGGGTTTTTGAATTATGTTAATTGTTTTTATTGTTTAGTTATCCCCTGCACCTGGTGCTAATTGTAAATTGGAGCCAGGTGCAGGGTATTTAAGAGAGGCAGCCAGTCTGCTAGAGGCTGCTGAGGAAAGAGCATGACTGTGTGTGAGTGACAGCAGTCGTACCAGGAAGGTATTGTGTGGAACGCGTGTAAGTTTTTGTGTAACAGGTAAACGGCTTAGCCGCCCTGTGGGTTAGGCAGGGATATATTGGTATAAAGTCAGAGCTCCAAAACGGAGTTAGGTTTTTGTTTCTGTTTGTTTAATTTTTGTTTTGATTTGGTATTTATTAAAAAGTGTGCGCAAGCGCTAAAAAAACTCAATTTTCTGAGTCTTGGGTCTGCTTTTAAAGGGGCAACGAACTCTGTGAGTGTAAGGATCTTTTACAATATATATACACACACACACACACACACACATGTGATGCTGTTTAACCAACAAATCTGTTATTATGTAAATTCGTCACAAATTATTATATATATATATTATATATATATATATATATATCTATATATATATATATATATATATATATATATATATATATATTATAAAAAAAAAAGGTTTTAAAAATGACCCAAAATAAAAATGTACACAAAAAGTATAACTTATTTTCAGGATGTTTCGGGCAAAAGCCCTTCTTCAGCTATTTAAAAAGAATAGTAAACACAGTGCAGTAAACTTGTTAGTCAAGATCTGAAATTTTACAGAAAATCTGTGGATGGTGTCATGATTATTAAAATAGAATGTTTATTCCCAGAAGTTCCAAAGTTCCCAGTTTGAAGATAAACTCTCATTCCTTTTGTTTCTGAGCAACATTTGTTCCATGGCACTGATTGATCACACAGAATGTGATGTCTTCAGCAGTGTGATCATCAGTGATGGGCTGCTGGAAATGCAGTGGTGTTAATGTACATGCTTCTTAAGTGTTCTACAAACCAGTCTGCTAAATGCCTTTTAGTTTCCCTAATAAACAATGTGTTGCATTTCTTGCAGATAATGGAGTAGACTATTCCTTTAGAGGTAGATGTAAAATGTTCATGAATGTTGAATGAAGGTTTAATGCCTCTAATCTCTGTTTCAGAATGAATGTACTTGCAGGTATTACAACGTGGTCTATTACATAGATATGTGTCTTTCAAAGGTTCCCCAGAAGGATGAATACAGTGCCTATAGAAAGTCTACACCCCCTTATTTTTTTCACATTTTGTTGTGTCAGTGCCTCCCAGTTTCATGCATTTAAATGAGGATTTTTTTCCACTTATCTACACATCATACACTGTTAAGAAAAACGTTTTTATTGAGACAAAAATTATATATTAAAAATACAAAACTGAAAGATCATAATTGGATAAGTCTCCACCCTCCCTGAGTAAATACTTGGTGGAAGCACCTTTGGCAGCAGTTACAGCTGTGAGTCTGTTGGGATAGGTCTCTACCAACTTTGTACACCTAGATTTGACAATATTTGACCATTCTTATTTACAAAACTGTTCAAGCTCTGTCAAGTTCCTTGGAGAGCGTTGATGGACAGCAATCTTCAAGTCACGCCACATTTAAACACGTAAATTCTTCTGTCTAAATTACAACTACTAAGCATTTAGAATATCCATAAACTATAAATGTTAAAATATCTTGTATTTATTGTTTTTGTATCACATTTCAAATGCATATCGTTTCAATTCCTATCAAATATTAAACAATCAAAATACAGTGTGCCAGCACCAGTATGTGTGTGCATTCAAGCACCTGACTGGGTTCCAGCAACTTCCTGCCAAATTAAATTCTCTGAGACTCTTGTGGAGAATGTAATACAGAGATTGTATTGCTGGTTTTTCAAGATGCAGTCATCAACATTAATTTTTTTTTTTTTTTTTTTTTTGTATTATGTATTTTTATTTTGTAATAATTTACACCTTACAAAATGAAAATGTACATGTAATGGCTTTGCAACACACCCCTATGAAGACCACTATAGCAGAGCTGGGGCCATGCACATAAAGAGGAGACTTTGTGATTGTTTATTATAAAATTATGATGTCGGGGTTGGTTCATTGATTGATAGACTGTTAGTGATAATGAATTGTTAATAAATTGTTAGTATTAGCAATTGTAGATTACTGTTAAATACTGGTGTAAAGAAGGGTGTTTTTCAAATGGTCCCTGAGGAGTCCATTTTGAGGAGGAGATATGTGGCAGGCGACCCCTGCATGTGAAAATGTGTTTGTGTGTTTTTGTAATTGTTTAATTGAATAATTGTTTGCTAGCGGGTGCTTGGTTGGGAATTGTTGTCTGCTGTGTTTGATTGAAGGGAAAGGCCTTAAGCGTTTGGTTCTGCTAATCCCTGACCAGTAGGTGGGCGTGTCCTAACTGAGTCGCCACTTCCTTAAAAACATCTGGCCGAGATTGTTCGAGGATGCTGTAAGACCATGAGACTGTTCGCGACGAAGGTCTGAAATCCTGCTGGAGAGAACTGGAGACTGCTGACGACTGCATGGGTTAACCAGGGTCAGGGTTCCAGCATTCACGCAAGAAGAAACTGCAGCCACTGGCGGTCGTGTGTATACCGGGATGGGGTAGAAACAGAGCTTAGTTTCAGGCAACAAAAGCCTACATAATAGAAAGAAGTGTATACCAGCAAGACCTCCTGTTTAGGGGAGTAGCACTAGTTGTTTGTATTGTGTTTTATTTTGCCTTTGTACAGCTTGCTGTATGGGTCCTCTGTGCGTTACCATCACTGGTAACGTCATATGACCTGTTTGTTTACTTTCGTTCTCTTATGTGTAAATAAATCCAGCGCTGTGGGGCATGACAAATGCATCAATCCTGCGTGACTCTCCACTCACACAGAAGCATACCCACACAAGTGACAGACACCCTGTCACAACCATAAAAAAGTGTGATCACTTTTTTAATTGTATTTTTTTTTTTTTTTTTGAGAAAAAAATTTAATCTGACACAGCTTAAAAATTCCTGTGATGTATACGAGTTACGTCTAAGGTTAACACAGGATATTTAATTGTGATCATCCCGACCCAGGGGCACTGTCCTTTAGAGTTGTAATCCTTAGAAAACTCTTGTCATATGAGGGAGGCGTTCCTCCCAGTGGTATCTAAAACAGCTTGTTGGTTAAAAGCATGCCTGCAGATTTTAAGATGTCTATATCTTAATGGCTGTTTTATTCTGGGCACAATAAGCAGAATGTCATCAGGGTTTGGAAGTCAGACAAGGTACTAATGAATATTGCATAGACACCAAAATAGAGCTTAGAGTGTCACGGCTTAATAGGCTTGGTGATTTGAGCAGTTCATCACCTATGCTTGTTAACTGGCTTCTGTTAGACAGATAGAAAATGATCCAGGAAATCACAGACTCACTAAAATGAATAGATTTCCACTGTATCAGAAGCCTTGGAGAGATCAATAAAAGTCACATCAAGAACCTGTTTACGTAAAGTAATAGCTGAGGTGAGCAGATGTAGATTTACTTGATGCTATCCTGATACAGTGGGTTTAGGCATTTTGGGGTCTATTCATAAAGGGTTGACGCCTGTCGAAATGTGAAAACAGGAGTACATGATCGGATTTCATCCATAGCTGCCTATTTAACTGCAGTTGCTGTTCATAAGAGATAATTCAGATGCGTCATTAAGCCCCAACGATTTTCGTCTATGAAGGCATGTTTTTAATGAATTGAGAGAAAGGTTAACGATTACCTCATTAGCATAAAGTTTTCATCGATCCTGAATGTCAAGCTGCTATTCATAAGAGTGCAAAACATTGTTTTACTCTTATTCTTTTACTCTCATGCTCTCACATTCACAAATGGATATCTCTACCATTCTCCACAGATTGAGTTTATAGAATAGGCTATACAGCGTGATAGTTTTCTCTAGATTTCTGGATATTTTTTAACAGATATTTACTATCGTTACTTACTTTACTATAAAATATCTGTTTATTACTTTTGTGCCACCAGTTGAAAGGGAGCTACACCTATCCTTTCGCAGAGATGACGTACCAGTTGACCTTCTTAATCAGATGATTTTGCAGTTTAAATACTGTGTATACAGTGGTCTTATAATATGAATAAAACAATACATTTTTAATTGTGTTCGTATTTTCCTCAAAAGCTGTATTTTCTAAGTAACAAGCTGAGAACATTATGAACATTATTTCATAAAAACATTCTTAAATATTTTTATTTTTTAACATACAAATCACTGGATTTGTTTTTGCAAGGCTTGCTGCTCTGACATTTAGAATTACACCGAACTCCCTTACACACACAGAAGCACTTCCTTGCTTGACAAAAATTAAGCTTTGCATAGCCCCAGAATCGGCTTCTGCTGCTGCACGAAGAGAAAATTTGTTTTCTTTGGGTAATTTGACCAAATTAAGAATGAATTATCAGACAATTGAAATTCAATTTGACAGTAAAGGCACTCCAGAGATCCTCCAGCAGACAGAAGACCGAAGATGCTGTCCCTTCTTTTGTGTTTCGCTCTCTGCTTGTTTGATATTTTCCATTTCACAATTTAATCAAAATAATTTACTCAAACACCGAAATAACCTTTCATTTTGTTCTCTGATAATTTGTCAGTGTTCAAATCGCCAAATGGTTATTTTTGTCGGTCACTGACTGAATCCTGACTGTGAGTGTAACATTATATATATGTCGTACCAATTAATCAACTAAAGATTTGATTATTTTTATAATTTAATCATGCATTCAGCACAGAGAATCCACTGTGAATGAATGGCAATGAATGAATGATGATGATTGCAACTGCAGATGACTTATGAACTATGAGAGTGCTCAGGGACCAATGACTGTGAAGGGCTTTCAGGGCCTGAGTGAAATAAAAATATGGCTGGAGGTCTCGTCTGCGGGTGCCCGATGGCTACATACGCGAGGCCACCTGGAAATACATGAGCAGTTACATGCATCCCAGTCCCGCAGCTAGGGAGTGGCTATGGGCCACCTCTCCCCAAAAAGGATAAGGCCACCAAACCACGAATGGAAAATAATAATAAATAATTAACACACCCCACAATGGCGAGATACATTTGGCCGAAGGCCTCGTCCGTGGATTCCTGACGGCTACCTGCGTGAGTCCAGCTAGAAAAACATGAACAGATACATGCATCCCAGTGCTGCAGATAGGAAGTGGCTGTGGCCACCTCCCCCTGAAAAGACAAGGCGGCCAAACCATGAATGAATAATAATAAATAATTAATGCGCTCCACAGTGGCGCCCTGCCACCTATCCCCCAGATATTGAATTTAATGAAAATCAGCAGTTGAGAGAGCTCAGCCTCTCCAACCCGACCATTCACCCCACAGAACTAAATATGAACCGCTCAGCACTTAGGTAAGGAAAAAAACCCTACTCACATATTTTACATTTTTTAGGGGGAAACCTCAGGAAATCCATGGCTGAGGGCAACCCTTCCTCCTGGCTGTATGCTGTCAACTCCCGTTTCGGCTTCCCAGCACTTGACTGAGCAGCCCAAACAAAAAGAAGAGTAAACCACAGAGCACTTATGCGACTGCTGATGACGTACTGGTTTGGGGAGGAGTCTCTTTGCAGAAATGCAACCAAGTTTACAATTCTGGGTAGACAGAAATGCATGCTGCTATTTAGGGAAGTGCTGATTTGAAGCACGCGCTCTGTCTCCCCAGAAGTGGTAGGACACTGTGGTTTTAAGCTTGTATAAAAAGGGGTTGCAGAAGAATTACCCAGATTTGGCCACAGAAAAATAGCTTAAGCACATGGGGTCCAAGACTTGTAGTGCAGAAGCAATTATCAAGCTAATATATAAAGCTACTTTAAATAAATTTTCAGTGGTTGCTGTACATACAGCATTTCTGCAAATACTGTACTGTAAACTGATTATGTCTGTCAGCTTTGGTAAAGCGTCATCTGTCCTCAGGATGATCTTTGAATATTTCCCATTTAACCAAAATAATTCAATTTAAAGACTTCCTTAGGCTTATGAATTTATAATATAACTTCCCATTTACCTTTATATAAATACAAATCCTAATCTTAAACTTCAATTCAATTTAAAGACTTCCTTAGGCTTATGAATTTATAATATAACTTTCCACTTACCTTTATATAAATACAAATCCTAATCTTAAACTTGTTTTTGCTCAAAGAATTCAAATGATTAAGCTCTAAGAAAGTATAACACAAAGCACATTCCTAACCCAGCAAACTAAATGGGCTTTAAGACTCTGGTGTTCAGCTCCAACAGGTATTGTTTCATCAGACGTCATACACATCTTCTGTCTCTGTCCATTTCTCCTGGGTATTAATAGCGTTGAGTCTATAGTCTGCATGGTTCAGGGCAGATGGTAATTGAGCTACACCATAAATTGTATTCCTCACAGAGGCAAAAGTTAGTCTGGGTTGTTGAAAACACATATTTCCAACTGAACCACATTGTGTGGGTTTGTTGTGAGGATTAATGCCCATTGTGGACAAAGCTGAGACCAAACTCATTAGATAAAAGACCACTGCATTATACCACTGCATGCAACAAGGAGTTTGTGGACACCACTTATATTATTGTTGAACAGGTGTTGTGGGAACACTCATAAAACAGAAAAAACAAACCTTGGATTTATGTATATGCGAAATACCTTTTCAAGCACTTTAGTTAAGAAAACACGCACACGCTATTCTGTAACTTTCTAAGTGACGCAGCTTTTGTGTTCCACCAAGCAGGATTTGAAATGTGTCGCCTTTTGACCAAGAAGTAAGTGACACTTATTTAACCAGTAATATAAACTTCCCCGGTTCATAAAAGACATTAGAGCATCCTGTGGCTGTTTTATTGTGCTAATCGCTTTTTCAATGAGGATACAAAAGAGGATTGCACTCCTATCACATATCATGCTTTCTGTTCATTCAAGGATTTTTATAGGACCTCATGGAAAGTACATAATTGAAAGAAGAGATACATGGAAGGGATAAATGGTTTTAACGTATTTAGGATCGGCAGATCTTCAAGGCAATGCCATGAGTTTTAAACAACAATGCCATTTTAAACAACAATGTTTTACTTCTATTGTTAACGTGTGTTTAACAAATGAATAACAAACAACCGTTGTTTTTCTAATAAAGTCCTATATGCTTGGAGCAGGAAATATTACAATATGTGCACAATTTCAATTGAGAGAATACAAACTTAAAGGGTGTTTATATAACACAGTAAATTACATAACTTTAACACAAGCCAAAACTTTTGTTTACTTGTATTGTTTTATAACTTTTACCCTATAATTCAAATGGAATTTCTATTCTCTAATAATTTTTTTTTTTAAAAATACTGAAGACTTTGGAAAGACTTCTAGTCAAAACCTTTGTCACTGAATGTTTTAAGTTTCTTTTAGAATAGTAAAATGTAATATAGGAGAGACTGGTGTTTCTAAATGTGTTTCACATTTCTTTGTTTGCTGAGACATCACTTACTTTAAAGCTTCAGTGACCCACAATCTTTCACTTAATGTCACACTAAAACAGGATTCACGGTTGACCAATTACAACATTCTTCTGTAATTTACCCTTCTGTTCACTGTTGGCTCTCCAGCTGGTTAGGATGCTGAAAATGTAGTTTCAGAAGTAGTTGTATATGTTTTCTTACCTCTCAAAAGCTGCATTGTCATCTTGTCACTGTAATTTAAACAGCTGTGCTTCTGATGCCACCTGCAGCAGCATGAGGTTATTTATATATCCTGCATGCTTTGCTGTAGCCCAGGAAGCGTAACACAAACGAAAACAAACTTATAATATAACAACCTTCTTCAATATCTATGACAATTAATAAATTACTATATAAATAATGCACTGCAGCTTAAAAGGTCAGTATTGTGGCAAAACATCCAGCATTTGCAAATATGTTCCTTCTAGTATACATTGCCTGCCACAGTATCTAGGAGTATGCAATCTATGAAGGGGAATATGGGACCCTTCAAAATTAGTACCACCCATCTAGAAGAAATTGAGATGTAATGCATGCGTATAGAAACCATTTAATCTAACTGCCACCATCATCACTACAATATGGTTCTCAGATATGGATCATTTCTTGTGATCAATTGTAGATTCACTTAAGAGTTTCCAATAACATTAACAACGTTACCTGTCATCAGTAGCTGATCAACAGGAAGCTGTTTATTTTCTGTTCATACCACACATGTGGATCACAGGCACTTGGTTTTTGCTAACATTGGACAAGTTTCCCTTCAAAAGTGAGAGAGATAAAGGCAGTGAAACTATATCTATGTCTACTCCCCCTTGAACATGTCACAAAGATGGCCAGAGTGGGGGACGTCAGACCAGAAACAGGAACCAGTAAATAAACGACAGAAAGATGGAGTTTGGTGAAGCTGAGCAAATGGTCTCGCTCAGCATTTAATAGTGCACAGACAGACAGAAAATAAAAGGTTGCAAAGACAAACAAGACACAGGACACGGCACTGGTAGCCAAAATAAACAGACAAACAAAACGGACTAACACTAAACAAACACGGTGAGCTGATATTTTACTTATTATTATTATTATTATTATTATTATTATTATTATTATTATTATTATTATTATTATTATTATTACCTCCGTCTCCAATCCCGTTCCCCACTGAGTGAAAACATGCTGCTTTTATGCAGCTGTACAGAGACTTGATTGCTAATCAATCATTCATTTGGAGTCGGGGTACAACTGCACATGAATTAATAAAGTGCAATTCCCTGTGCTCATATATTATTACTTTTTACTTGCACTTGAAGTGCTGTGCAATCCTCGTGCCTAAATACAAATATACATTTTAAACACTCGTGTTACACAGACCCGTTTACATCCCGTGTACCAATGACTATACACCAACATTAACACACAACATACAGTCAAAAATACACACGGACGGGCACAGTGCAACAGTGCCTCAGAGTTGCATGCATTTTAATGGGGATTTCTTTCCACTTATCTACACACCATACTCCACACTGTTAAGGGAGAAAAGGTTTTTATTGAGAAAAAGATTATATGTAAAAAATACAAAACTGAAAGATCATAATTGTATAAGTCATCACCTCACCTGAGTTAATACTTAGTGGAAGCACCGTTTGCAGCAATTACAGCTGTGAGTCTGTTGGGATAGGTCTCTACCAACTTTGCACACCTAGATTTGGCAATATTTGACCATTCTTCTTTAGAAAACTGTTCAAGCTCAGTCAAGTTCCTTTGGAAAGCATTGATGGACAGCAATCTTCAAGTCATGCCACAAATTTTTGATTGGATTTAGGTCGGGGCTCTGACTGGGCCACTCAAGCACATTTACCTTTTTGTTCCTTAGCCACTCCAGTGTAGATCTGGCTGTGTGCTTTGGATTGTTGTCATGCTGAAAGGTGAACTTCCATCCCAGTTTCAGCTTTCTTGCAGAGGGCAGCAGGTTTTCCTCAAAGACTTTTCTGTACTTTGCGCCATTCATTTTCTCTTCTATCCTGACACGTGCCCCAGTCACTGCCAATGAGAAACATCCCCATAACATGATGCTGCCACCACCATGCTTCACAGTAGGGATGGCGTTCTGTGAGAGATGCGCTGTGTTGGATTTGTGCCAAACAAACGTTTTGAATTTAGGACAAAAAAGTTCCATTTTAGTTTCGTCAGACCAGAACATTTTTTGCCACGTGGCTACAGAATCTCCTGTGTTTTTTTGCATACTTCAAATGGATTCAAGGTGGTCTTTCTTGAGTAAAATACAGGCCAGATTTGTGGAGTGCTTGGGATATTGTTGTCACATGCACACTTTGACCAGTCTTGGCCATAAAATTCTGTATCTCTTTCAAAGTTGCCATTGACCTCTTGGTTGCCTGTCTGATCAACCTCCTCCTTGCTTGGTCATCCAGTTTTGAGGGACGGCCTGATCTAGGCAGGGTCTTGGTGCTGCCATGCACCTTCCACTTCTTAATAATTGTCTTGACCGTGAAAGCTCCTTGGTGCTCATGGTTGAGTTTTTGCTCTGAAATGCACTACCCAGCTGAGGAAATCTACAGGAACTGCTGAATTTATCCTGAAATCATGTAAATCACTACAATTTAACACCGGTGGAGGCCACTTAACTTGGTGTGTGATTTTGAAGGCGATTGATTACACCTAAGCTAATATAGGAGTGCTATTACAAAGGGGGGTGGACACTTATCCAATCAAGCTATTTCAGTTTTTATTTTGGTATTAATTTTCTACAGATTTCTATAACATTTTTTCACTTGGAAATTATGGGGTAGGATGTGTAAATCAATGAAACAAAAAACTATTTAAATGCATTGCAATTCAAAGCTATAAGGCACGAAAATGTGAACTTTTTGATAGGGGGTGTTGACTTTCTATAGGCAATGTGTGTGTGTATATATATATATATATGCAATAATGCTGGACAGGCCGTCCTTATACGTCAAATATATAAATGCAGATAAAGACATTCACATGGAACAAACTCGATTTCAGTAGAAAATGAAAGTAAGCACATGTCTTTTTTATTCCCAGTACACGTTAGAAAATGTTGTTATGCCATGTGAAAAGTTGTTGTATACCTTGCTAAAGAAGTCATGGCACGTCACTGTGTACTACTGTAATTCATCCTAGCGCCTTACACCATCTGAGTAAATCAGTACATCCCACTCCTTCAAGTGTGGTGTTGTGCTTATAACATGGCTTCATGTTTATTTTTTTTTATTTAACTTTATTTGTGTCTCTCAATCCTTATAAAATATTACCTTTGTACATTTTCTGGCACTGTGTAACAATTTTTTTTTTTTTGTTCCTGGGTAGTAAGTGTTATTTCCTAATTGCTTATGCCTCAAAAGTATAAATGGCTATTATTCCCCACAAACTTTGCTTTTGTGACCAGGACAGTGATATTTCAAAATATCACTATTTCCAATGGGAAAACGGGCAAATGTGTGTCTTTTCGTTCACATAAAGTCAGAAAAAAACAACATATGAATCCAAATTAACATGTATTTATACTAAAGTAATACAAAAATGACTCCAAAAGATTTAGAAGTGAGTAGTTTTTCGAGATTTACGATCATATTGTATTTACAGTATAATCGTAAATCTCGAAAAACTACTCACTTTTAAATCTTTTGTAGAATGGAAAGGGACACAGACATGCATAGGTGACAAATTGAGCTGATTCTGTTTCATAATTAAACTCAGAAAAAGCTGTTAATTGCAAAACAATCTTTGCTTTTACCTTCATATCTTGCCTGAACCTAATTCTGGTCTTTTTAATTTTATTTGAAACAGAGCTGATAAATTACATGAATTGTTCATCCCTGACCCTACTTTTAACTTGCATTTCATTTTTGCAGTTGCCTAATTTAACATGGTGCTTTTGCTATTTTCCACACTAGTTTAACAGGAATGCCCTTATAGATGTTTTAAGCATACCAATGAATACCTAGTGCAGCATGTACAATGATAGCAAGTCAGTCGTCAATCAGAAGTTTTTTTTGCTAAACAGTCAGCATCTTCCCAGGGAGTGGCACACAATTGGACCGCATTCAATTGGGAGAAAATAATAAAAAATAATTGTCGACTACTAAATTTAAAAATGAAAAAGTAACATAGTTTTTAGATATTATTTTTTAGGTTCAGGTTGGAATACAAAGTCAAGTCACCCGTGTTGACAATGTCAAGTAATGCCCGGGGGCATGGACTCCAGTACACAACACAGCAGTGGTCGTTGAAACTCTTGAGTAGATTAAAAGGGCTTTGAAGGAGCATAGTACACATAATTGGCATTTTTCCTCCCTAGCTTAATTAATTACCCATTTCCTATACTGGCTGTGTGGCACTTTACCATCTGCCTGTAGGGCACTGTTCAATTTGAGTGTGTGTGCACGCATATCTGCCTCATTTAACGTTGATGGTACCCGCAGAGTCTGAATTGACATTCACACATTGCACTATGTCCAATGCTAGACATAAGACACCTCTATGAAGTAATTTGCTGCAACACCTTCAAGGTGGTCACGTTAAGAAACATCATAAAATCAATCAGCCACTCAGACTGGCTTGTCTCTCGATGTGAACGGTGCAGATTTCCACCTACCAATATAGCTACAACACTGAAAATGTCTTTGCTTCTAATTCAAAACCCTACCCTTTAGAATATCCACAGCTCCCAAGGTATTCAGCAGCTCTAAGAGAAAAAGGGAATCTCGTCTTTCCATATATAGACAACTGGCTTCTGAAGCAATGTACAGAACACAGGGACACAATGATAGCCCTCTTCTAACAGCTGCGGAAAATGTTCAGCTAAATTAATCTCAAGAACTGACTTTATTGGGCACCATCTTCAACACAAGTCTAAAAAAACGTCAGACTAACTTCAAATCGAATACCAGCTCTATGCTCTCTGGCAATCCACTTCAAGCAAGACACAAAACAATGAACCAAAGCCTTCCAAGCTCTCCTTGGCCACATTGTCTCAGTTATACATCTGGTCCGAGACACTTGCCTGCACATGAGACAGCTTCAACATTGCCTCTTACCAACGTGGGATCCAACCCTTCCAGACAATGAAAACACAAGTGACTCCACAAGCAGCAAAGGAAGCAACAAGGTGGGCTTTTTAACAAGGCACAGCATTAGAAGAAAACAACCACCACAAAATATTCTACACAGATGCCTCCCTGACAGACTGGAGTGCCAACTCAGAGGACCTCTAAGTACAAGGAAAATGGTCTGTGCATAAAAGGGCACATCACTTCAACTATCTGAAACTCCTGACAGTCTTCTTCAATGTGAAACAGGTCAAGCAACCTTACACAGCCAGAACATCCTCATTATAAAAGATAACATCACAGTAGTCAAGTACATAAACCGCCAAGGAGGCAGAAAATCCTGGCAGCTCTGCAAACTGCATACACCACAACATCTCCCTATCTTCAAGTTACCTGCCTGGACCAGACAGCACCTTAGCTGATGCCCTAAACTGTATTGTGAGATGCACTCAGAAGACTGGTAACACAAAAAATAGACCTCTTCACCACAAAAGAGAACTCACAGCTTGCTCAGGTTTGTTCAAGGGAACACCAGAGGGGGGAGCTAGTGATGGACTCTCAATATCCTGGTCACAACACCTGCTATATGCATTTTTTTTTTTTTACATTTTACAGAGCGCAACAGACCACAAGTGGTTTTAGAGCACTGTACAAGACATTAATATACATAAAAAAAAAACACAGCACACATACATATACAAAAAACAGCACACAATATAAAGTATCACTGTCAAACCATTTGACGGTACATTGTCCTGATTGAATTAGCATAATTGTGAAATAAGAATGTTTTTAGTTTTCTCCTGAAAGGGAGAATTTCAGCGGTTCAACAGCGGAGCAGAGCATTCCAGATCTGTGGACCCAGGACTGAAAAAGCACAAGCTCCAAAACATCTGTGTTTAAAACATGACTGACACAGGGACATGGTGACATTTCCACTCTTTCCTTTGATTTCAGCTGCCGATACATCCTCATTGATCTGCTGATCCTCATTGCTCCCTGCTGAACAAAGGACTACTGGGTCCCCGAAATCATGAGCCTAGCCATATCAGGACCAATCAACCCACAGACCTACTGTCCCAGAACAATGGCAAGTTACTCCACCACTACACAGACAGGGAAGCAGGGAGGGAAATATAGAGGTTTGGTTTATCTCAAACCACAAGAATTCATCTGAAAGTCTTTTCAGAATCTATCTCAGTCCATCACCCTCCCTGAATTCTACCCTCCGCCTTACAGCTAAGAAGAGGAAAAGACTCCACCCTGTGTGGATGTGAAAAGAGCCCTCTCCAACTATATATTCAGGAACCAAAAATACAGACCACAGGTCAACATTTTGCATCCTTTGTGGAGCAATGGGGCTGCCAGCATCTAAAGAAGCCATTGCAAACTGGCTGACGGAGTGCATAAGATCTGCTATAATCTTGAAGGCAGTCCTTTAGAAAAAATCAAAGCACACTCAGGGGAATATCTACCTCCCGGGCCAACTTAAGTGTCGCTTTATCTGGCATCTGTAATGTAGGCATCTCTTCTCACCTTCAGAAAACACGACAGTCTAGACCTCACAGCCTTCCTTTGCAAGCTCAATATTGTACACAACTTCCCGATAATAACACTACACACCTCCCACTATAAGTTCTTTTGATATGGGGGGTTCATGTGTGGATTTCCATCAGAACCAGTAAGCCTGCCATAATTACCTGTAATTGGATTTATTCTGGTTTGAGATAAACTCCAAACCTCCATAATTCCATCTCTACTTGACAGTTATCTTATTCAATGGACAGGGATAAGTTTCTTTTTCTCACCTACCTGGACCTATTGAATACTTTTGGATGATATTGAAATATATACAAGAAAAGTTACAAAAACTGTAATCAAGGTAATTTGGTATTGCTAAAAGCAATGTAAAAAAAGAAAGAATGAGATTAATAAGTAAAATAATGCAGAAGTTTTAACTGGACAGACAAGCAAGACTGATTAACCAAATCAAAACTGTGAATTGCTGGCTGCACAGACAACCACACAGAAGAAACAAATGTGTAATCGGATTATTTCATCTCCCAAAAGACCATGCGCAAATAGAGGATGTGAAGTTTAAGATCCAGATTTATTAATTCAATTTACAAATCCTAATACCATACAGTATAACTGATCAACTAAAACGGACCAAAGAAGTGAACAAAAGCCTGCTGTAAGAACATGTTGGGGCTGCAAGCAAGTCCTCATCAGTTAAACATATATTTAAGTGATTTCTCTTGCAAGCCCTGATTTATTTTAAATCTTTGATGCATGTTATTTGTACAGCAAAGTTAGTTGGGGTTTTAAAGCATATAGAACACAACCAACTAAAGCTTGGTATGTACTTTAATGTGTGAGTAACCAAAAGCAATCGCACAATGTTTTTATATTTCATTTTCCATAGGAGGAAGTGTATATGTGGTACTTAAGTCTGCAATTGCTTTAAATAAAGTCTAGGAGGCAATTCACCAAGTAAAATGCTTTTAAAAAATAAAAATAAAAAATAAAAATAAGGATGAATTTAAAACTTGGAAGCAATAGTCTCTGTTCCACACATGCTTGTTTAATTTGTTATACACTATCAATGGCAACCCATGACCTGAACTCTAATGTTTGTAAGATACATCTACTTGTTGCAACTCAGTTTTAGTCACAAAGGGCCGGTAATCTAAACTGTGGTAATCCAAACGAGGACAGGCCAACGTGGACTGGCTGCAAAGTCTTCTGTCATGCACCAAATGTCACGGCTCCACTGCCCTGTCCTCTCTATATGTCCTCTGCCCTCTGGATGGGGTGGGGAGATTTCTGCTCTCTCACTCCCTGCTCTTTTCGGTCACCCATGCTTTCTCCTCTCTTTCTGTTCTATTAGGTGATTTCAACATCCACTACAGTCTTTCCTCATGCTCAACCCCCGAGAGACCATCAACTGAACCTTGTCTAAACAATAATAGAGAGTGGTTAGTAAATGTGTTGCATTCTGATGCAATGAACTGGGTTCCACAATACCTCATGAAGTGCAATTCAGTAAAATACTAGCAAGCCATTGCAACTGACTAAGCTATGTCCATGCCATGATACAGCATAACTACCAGAAATAGTGGAAAAATATAAATATGTGGAAAATATAAAAAATAATATTCGGCTGATTCCCCCCCCCCCCCCCCCCCCCCCCCCCCCCCATATACCCCCCCCCCCCCCCCCCCCCCCCCCCCCCCCCCCCCCCCCCCCCCCCCCCCCCCCCCCCCCCACCCCCCCCCCCCCCCCCCCCCCCCCCCCCCCCCCCCCCCCCCCAAAATTATATTTATTATATATATTATTAAATCTTCTATGATATATATATATATAATATATATATATATTATATATACATATTCGGATACCTATTTGGAAACCATCAGTGGTAGCAGAATGTTTTTTGGTTCATATGACAACAAAACACAGGCAAATTGTGTACCAATAGCTAAAACAAACAACAAAAAAAAGAATATCAGCAAGATCTGCTTTATGTAGACACAAATTATGTAAATTAAAATAAACGTACTTTGTTTTATTTTTTTAAGTTTAACAATATTCTATTACTATTCTGGGAAGTATGAAAACTGTAAGAATTAACACACTTCTCATGACAGTCCCAGTGTGTCTGAGAGGTTTAGGAAAAGGCATGTGCTAATCTGAACAGAGAACAGATGGGGGAAATTGGCAAAGATTAATGTCAATAAAAATAATTAGAGCTGCAAAAAGAGATAAAAAAAAATGTACACATCTTTTAAACTGGGCTTGTTTTCCCAATTAATTACAAATCCCTCCTTTGCCGTTGATTAAACTGAATATAGAATATAGCACATTGCATGTGAACTTCTAAAACCTTGTGCATTAACAGAATGCATGCTGTTGCAGTACCTGTTCCACTGTGTGTTTATTTATTGCATTATAAACCAATGGTTTGCAAATAAGAGACGTGCCATCTGCTGCAATGGACAAATCATATCAAAACAATACAGAGAGCAATCTATTGTCTTTTGAGTAACGAAAGTGTAAAAACAAAGTAATTGCATTAAAGTACTGCAAATCAAGCATTACTCTTGATAAATATATTATACTCCATGAATTTATTTTTGTAGCAAGTTGCTAAGGTAAAAATTGTCTTCATGAACACTGCAACTTGCCATTAATATATCATTTAAAGACTTTTACATTTCTAAAAATAACAGTTTTGCTTGCAATATATAAATATTGTATTGCATTTAAAGATACCTGAACTGTTATATCTGTGTGATTTGTTTCAAGAGATCAATTAAATATAATATGATGCAACTATCAAGAGAATCTCATCGCTTTAGAAGTTATATATTGATACAGAAATAAAAACTTTACAATACAGTAGCAATACTGTTGTGTAGATTTATATATCTGGATGAATGTTGTCTTCTCTCAGAGCTCTTCTCAGGTCTCTCCTAGAAGACAAAACAATGTGATGCTGTGATCATTACCTGCTGGATAGTTGGCTGCAATGGCAATATGGTGTCCCGTGCTGATGGAAAGGGCCTGTGCGGTGTCCCCTGTCATATTATATTTTGTTTTAGTTTAGCAGGAATAAGGCAGAAATTCATCTTCTCTGTAAGCAGAGGTTAATTTTTAAACTGAAAGGTACCAGATCTTAGAATTAAGGAAGAGGAGTAGCATTTTTGTTTCTAGAAGGAATGTACTGGCCTTGATTTACAGTAGCTCTCTTAATACAGTATGCTTCAAATTCTTATGGATCAGGGTTTCGTGCCTTATTGTTGATGTTGTTACCATATTTTATCATAATCTTTAGGTCTGAACAATACAAGTGGCGGGCCGATGAATCTCATGAACAAGCTTGACAACACTGTTGCTGTTAAAAAGGTTCGTTTTTTGGTGTTTTGCCATTTGAGATATAAAAACAAAACTGGCTTGTCTTACGTATATGCTTCAAGATATATCATTACAGTGCAATTTTGTCATGACATTAATTGTACATTATACATAGAGTCCTATTATGAAATAAAAGCTGCAGAAAATTTACTTGGTAGTGGTAAGGTTAAAGGAGAAGATGGGCCAGCATTGATTGAACTGTTTGTTTAAAATGTAATTGTAGCAGGGAAAGCTGTCTTCCCAGTCTTCAAGCCTGAAGACCGTCTGTTTTTGTTTCATTATTTTGTTTGTTTAATTGTTAACACTAAACATGTGCAACAGCAATGCAATCAACAACTTATTCGCATGACTGCTACTTTTGCCTGCCTGACTATCAACTGTCAGGATATAAGGCCTTTAACAAAAAGCCAATTATCTGACTGCTGCAGAGGCTATCAATGCTATTCAAATTGTGAAAACATTTTCATTTGTGTTATATTTTGGACTGGGCCACTTAGGCTGCTTGAACTCGATGGCACTGTTTATAACGCATTTCATTCAAGTTTCTAGATTCCAAAGCAGTGTTAGCTTTTAGAGGGCACCTACCTGTGGATTAATGACAGCGCTATTCAAAACTGGATTGGTTGAGATGATCTGTGAAGTTTATAATACTCAGTAAATAAGGTGCAGAAGGGGTGCTGGCCAACTTGTGGCTTCAATATTTTATGTATATTCTTCAGCAGGCACATACAATAATTCCTATTTTGGGGGGGACTAGATGCATCCACCCAAGGTAACAATAATAGGCAAAAACTCCAATAGAACACAAAGTCACCAACTAGCCTTTTTGCTACTTCAGATATCTTCCCCAGGCAGGACATCTGAGACTAAATGATTTCATAAGTTGACCTTCAAAGACAATCATCTACAAAAATTGACTTCATGTTTTCTTCCCATATTGAGTAGGAACTGCATAGCTGTGTCTATGCAGTTCCTGAAAACCATTTCATTTACTGCTGAAACATTTTGTTTATATTTGAGTCTCTTTTGTCATTCCAATTCATTTATTATATAAATGCCCACCCCCCTCCTGTGATTGTCTTCCACCTCTGAGTCACCTCTACCTGTGAAGCGTGAAAGACAACAACCTCCACAGTATGTCTGAAGCACCCATCTGGCTCAGTAAAAGTGACAGATATGCTCATGTGGTAAAGGCAGGTATCATTTTAATGGTTCCGGACCAGCAGTAACAGCGCAAGATTGCAGTGCAGATGCTTCTTAATTCAAGCAGTGAAATCTACGCTTGGTAACTTATTCATAAATAAACTTCTCATCAATCACCTCACCTAATCAGATACTTAACCGAGTCGTCATTATTATATGGTAGATGCCTTTGGAACTATAGCAATTTAGCAGCAAAACAGAAATAAGAACTTATTTATAAATTAATATGAAGAGTCTGTGTCATGCAAGTGCGACTTAATTCCTGGGTCGCGCCAAGTAGCTGTTCTTGGCTGTTAACCTGCATTGGTCTTTACACTCTTGTTGCCTTAGAGAGCAAAATTGGCTTGGATAGTTCTCATTGCACCTTACTGTTCTCTAGTAGCCATACTTTCTAGGTATGTAATGAGTCACGACAGTGACTTCCCAGGTTGGTTCCTTGCAATGTTCAGTTGCTTGGTCAACCTGATCAGTAAGTAAGTTGCTGAACTGAGTCAGTCATGACATATATAACTGATCTCCATTGTAAATGGCCATATTGTAAGAATGTTGTTTCAGTTTGTAAGATACAGTCCAGTACTTTGTTGAACACATGAAAGAGGAAACTGTAAGTAGCATGTTTGAAGAAAAAAGTCTGGATTGTCTCAGTGTAAATTATGAGGTCACGAAATGAATAAGGAAACTCAGATGCACATTTTTGGTTGTAAAAAAAATATAACTGGAAATAAATCCAAGTCAAACAGATGCATACAATTATTTACCCTTTGCTTTTTAATGATAAAATATAGGTTGCAGTTGGATATCTTTTGATGGTGACCAGGTATCATTGCCTAATAGGGATGTCACATTTGGTGGCAGAACAAAGTTAACCAAGTTTTGAAGACAAACTTCAGATTGTAATTGTCTTCAAAACTTGGTTAACTTAGGGGACCGGCTGAAACTTCTCCAAGGATACTACACATTGTTTAAAAAACACATAATAAAGCTTAGTACAAGAACACTGTTTTTTTTATGATCACATAGTCCTTTTTTGATATTGTTGGTAAATATTGGAAGACATTTCAAGTGGACCAAATTCTTGGGAGATGTTGCCTAAATTATGGACGAGTGTACATAAACCACATGTGATGCAGAAAGAGAAGGGCGGAGTAACTCATGTCCACATAGTGACAGTATATCAAACAAGCCTTAGACCTCAGTTTTCTCTATGTGGGGGTTGATCTTGTATGATTTAAAAACTTGTTTCAAGGTATTTCCATCAATGAATTGTATATACAGTGTGTGTGTATATATATATATATATATATATATATATATATATATATATATATATATATATATATATATATATATATATAGAAACTATATTTATGGACTCTGACAGTTTGTGCACAAGTGTCCACATCCCAAAACAGTCTTTAAATTGAAGAGTGCAAGTACATATCATCCCTAATTATCAGGAGTTCAGACTTTTCTTCCCCCTCATGAATGCTGGGGAAGTTTGGGTCTCTGCTGTTCATGAAGGTACCAGTGCTATCAACTGGTACTTTTTTAATAAACATTTATTGGCAAAAAAAAACAAAACACTTGACACTAACAAAACCCTTAGGATTTTGTAACTTTTAATGAATGGTAGTTGGAAGTGGGGGCACGTCTTTTTTCTGATTCAGGTAGATGCATGAAAAGGTGTCCATCTTCTTGTGGATATACTCTGTAAGAATGCAACAGTGAACTGCTGCTATCCAAGCGGCTTATTTGCTTTCTTTAGTGTTCTCCCTCAAATGGATTTTGTCTGCCTTTGTCTTGTAGTGTTCCTCTGGCTAGTTCCATAATTGCTCAGCTGTCTGGAATGAAATTGTGAGAATGAACAAAATAAAAGCGCAGCTGTTAGTTTTTATAAAGCAACTGCTTCCTCAAAATATAGCTTCCTTGTAGAAATACCAGCCATGCAGTTGACAAATTCTTATTTTCATTGGAACTTTTTTTTTTTTTTTGCATGTAGTTTTCTGCTGTCTTTTAATCGTGGATTCACAAACATGTAGTCAAAAGCCAATGTTGTTGCCTGGTAAATGTCAAAAGCAAGTAATGAGAGGGCATAATTAAAAAAAATAAAAACTAATGTTTAAGAAGTTATGTATTGTTGATATAATAATGGCTCAGTAATTCCTAAACTCTTATGAACAATTCACTCATTAGTGATTCCCCAGAAGATAATCTCTCTCCTATATTGCACATATTTAAATCTCATTGGGTAATCCTAGTATGATGAGGCATTACAACAAAAGTCCTCTAATCATCAGCTAGGAACCATTCAGCTTAGATGAGCTGAATGGCCTCTTTTCATTCATAAATGTTCTTATATTTTTAAATCCTTTTTGCAAAATGTGTTTCTCCACACACATTCAGAACTCTTAGAAAGTACATTGAAAACAAATCTTTCAGCCACCATCCTCCTGCTGGAATAAATGACCAATTAAAATGAAACTGCTTGTCAGCTTTATCTCCCATTCATGTGCAAAATAAGTTATTACTAAAGATAACGGGTGGAGAAATTAACAGTTTGAGACACATATTTGTTTGACCAATGTAAGCTGTTTGCCTGACTTAAAAGCCAGCGAACTGTGCATGAGCTATCTGCAGACAATGTAGCTTGCATAACGTCACACAAGTAGCACAAGCCATATGAATACTTATGGGTTGATGTAGGATCATTGACAAACTCAAAACAGCAAGAAGCATTCATATTATCGGCTATCATCCCACTACTTAATTTCCTATTGCAGTTTAGAGTGTGTTTTGAATCATTCCTTGTATTTTAGAAGTCTTTTTTCATATTTAATTTCTTCCACAGCATGTTGTACTTCCTTTAAAAACTTTGACATCTTTATGGAAGAAAGCAACCTTCTTGAGCACTCATCTCTCTTTACTACAATTCTGTCTATTGTACTGTATTTCCTACCAAGACTATAACAATGTGAAAGACACAAACACAATACAGTAGAGAGTCAATTATCCGATCTTTGATCAACCAATCACGTGATGAATTACGTGTGGTGTATTACACACACAGTTTCTGCTGCTAAAACAGCTATGCGGGTTTAGCTGCCAAAAAAAGAACCAGCAGGCAAAGGCAAATGGAAGTTACAGAATTATTAAATTGTTGCAGTTAAACAAATTAAAACAGAAAACTTTGTTATTTTTTTTATTTTTCTTCTATTTCGTCAGTAAGGGCTGGAGATGGTGTCTGTGTTACTGAGCAGCTAAACTTAACAATGCCTTAACAGCAAGACCAAAGTAAAGACACATTTTACATAATTTGTGAAGTTTAATGAATCCTAAAGTTCTGTGTGAAAGTTGTACTAAATTGTATTTGATAATTTTCAAATTTGTAATGTTGTATGCTTAAAGTGATAGAATAGGTTACATCAGTAAGTACTTGTATACCAAGTACTTGTGTATGTTAACTTTATTATATACATTATTAAAGGTACATTAATTGTTATTAATACCTGTTCAATAATCCATACAAATCGATTATGCAAACTAGTATCAGTCCAAATTAATTTCGATAATTGACTCTACTGTAGAGCTGCTACAATTAAATCGAAAATTGATTTTTATGTTTTACGTTTTTTTTTCTCCTCACCACAGGAAGTCCCCACACAGCACAGGTGTTCTGAGGGAGTGTGAGTATCCTCCAACTTCACAACCCTAAAGCCAGAATCGCTTTTACGCTGAGCAATCCAGTGAAGAGGTGGGCAGGTTACTTTTTATCCACTCTGAATGTGCTTAGTGTGTGGCCAGTAAGGTTCGCTGTTGCGTAATAAGGAGAAGCAATCTCTGCCGGTTTCCCATCCCCCACCCCAGGAGCATCACAGTCAATGTGACTCCCCATCGGGGTACCCAGCAAAGTTTGGCCATCCAAACTGTGTGAATCATCCTGCTCTCCCAGCCGCAGACCTTTAACTGGATGAGCCACTCGGAGACCGAATGACAACCTTTTTGATAGAATTTTTTTTTTTCGGTGTGAAAGTGGGGTGGTAGGAGAATCGTCCGAGCAGCTAAAAAAAGATTAACACAGAAGAGTTGTATGCACGTAGACCTCGCTACAAACCACTTTTAAAGGACATTCATAAAACAAACAGTCTAAAATTTGCCCCAAGAAATACCTACATGAATCTGAAGCATTCTTCAACAAAATTATCTGGTCCAATAAGACTAAAAAATAACTTTTCCTAAAAATGGACCACAGTATGTTTGGAGAAAATAAGGGAAAGCCTTCAATCTAGAAACCCTTGTACCCACAGTTAACCATGGAGGTGATTTGATCATGATATGAGGGTGTTTTAGACATTCATGTGATTGAAGATTGAATGAATGCAGCCATGTATCAAAACATTCCACACAAAACATTCCATCTGCTCGTAGGCTGATATGCAGACAGTTTATCTTCCAACACAACAATGACCCAAAGCATATGGCAAAGTGAACTCTGGAGTTCTTAAAGAAAAACAAAGACAAAAGTTCTACAATGGCCTTCACAATCACCAGATCTCAATTTAATATAAATGCTTTGGGCTGAACTGAAAAAAGCTGTAGCCATGCACTGTGTATCCAATCTGTCTGAGCTGAAGGAAATATGCAAGACAGAATTGACACAGTTTTCACCAACAAGATGTAACAAAATGGTAAAGAATTATCATATGCATCTGAAAGCTGTAATAAAAGCAAAATAAGAACACACAAAATGCTAAAGCAGGGGTGTCAATACTTTTAATGAATACTTTAAATGAAATATGTTTCTTGTTTGTTTTAAAAATATTATATTAAATCGCTAGATATTGCTTTTTGCTTTTGTTAAAAAGTGGTTCAAGTTTACTAAATAATCTGGTAACTTGAATTATGATATAATAAGTGTAGGGAGCCCATAAGTTTTATTTGCCGACTAACAGGTAAGGAAGGCATTCAACAGCTGTGGGTTGAGCACTTGTACTATATGCACAATTGTTGAATGGATGGAAGCATGAAATGGTAAGGTGTGTGTGAAGAGCAATCCCTCCCCTACCTGCTCTGGAGTGAGGTTCCTCTGTTCCTGAGCTAGCATCTCATATCCCACCATGAACTTCCGAATGGTGGAAGAGCGGAGGAGGGGTGGGTAGTAGTGGACGTGGAGCTGCCAGTGGCTCATATCTTCTGCCAGCTGATGGCCTGTGGGTTCTCCTGTAGAAACAAGGATAAATACTTTTTAAGGCAATGGGTTGCATTGACTTGGGAGGGCCTCAAACACAGGAAAGGAACATCACAAAAGGTACAAACAAAAAACTTCATGCAGAGAGCATTTGGCTCAGGTTCAAGCCCAAATCCACTCCCAACCTCAAAATGAAAGGGATGTCATGTGATTTAAATGTATTCTTACCTGCCCCAGTCAGTAGTGCAGAATAATGTTCCATATCACAGGACGGATCTGCAATTTAATGGCTGAAGCACAGATTGTAAATCACAGCTCAGCCACTGACTCACTGTGACCCTGAGAAATAACTTGGAAGCAGTGTCACCACTGGTAATGCGACACTATCTCAGCTGGGCTATTTTGTTATTCACAGGAACTAACAATACATGCATGAGTACCATATATGTAATTTAAAAACAAAGCAGTGCATCATATTTTAAAGTTAATTTGTCAGTTTTACAATTTTAAAATGTATGTTCTTAACTTTTTCTGCAAATCAAAATGTCCCTATACGGGAAGCAGTAAGCTTAACAGACAAATAAAATGAGTTTTGTTATGCAAGGCTCTTGAGAGTTCTACAAACTGTCTGCTGTGAAATTATAAACAAGAATTTCTCAAACCCCTTGCAAAAACATGCAACTTATGAACCTGTGATAATAATGAGGTACATACATGCATAAAGCTAAATTTATTTGGCAGGGGAAAAAAAATGTTACCGTTATAATGACAAATGTACAGTATATTCTGTACTAAAGTATGGCTTCAATTACAACTTCCAGTGGGGAGAAAAAAATCTGTAAATACAGATTTCCATCGGCTTTAAATTGGACAGCAGGATTTCTCTTTATTCAATTACACAGTTGACAGGAATTTCATGTGGAGTTACAGTCTGCGTTTTAAAATGGACTGTAACCAAGGCAATTAACTGTTAAGTAATCCAATATCTCCCAATCACACTTCATGTTTTCTGGATATAAATGAGGGTACATGATCACCCCTAGCATAACCATGAGGGCAAAAAGGAGAGCAGCTGGGGGGAGCCCTTGCCAAAGAAAGCAAACACAAACAGTGCTCTTCACATGGCACAGTTAGCTCCAGTTACTTAAAATATACATTTTAAAAAGTAACTGTATTTTGTATTTTTAATTTACAATTAACCTAAAATATTGTTTCGAACAAAATGTTAGGTTATTATCATAACCCTGGTTCCCTGAAATAGAAATGTAACCATTACCGAATGGGTATTTACCTCCTAAAAACCCAAATCCTAAAACTTGTATACTAAAGCTGCTCACTGAGCCTGTGACGCAGTCATGACATTTCTATTTCAGGGAACCGGGGTTATGATAATAAGCTAACATTCCTTGTCAAGTACAAAATGTAACAATAACCGAATGGATCCGTACACCTAAGCTGTCGCAAAGACAAGATTTCTGAATGATTAGAATGCTACAAGGCTAAGCCAAGAGGCTTCCCCGTGTGTTACCATTCAGAACCCAGGTAACAAGTAGCCTGGAGGGAAAAATGCTAGGAGGATCCACGACATTAAGTCTGTAGAACCTATTATACCCTCCGCAGCAAGGAGCCACGGCCCAATCCCGAACACTGCCTGTGGCAGCAGGCACAGCCGGCTGTGCTGGTCTTTGATGCTGTTGGGGCCTAGGGTGCCAATTTGTCTCTGGTTTATGTTCTGGAGGTAGTTGCTTGGCTCCTTAGTGGATTCGTGCTGCAGCATCTCATCCACTGTGGGACCGAACTTATGCCTGGGATTGATCGGAGGGTCCGACAGTGGTGCTTTGTCCCCATCAGGTACACATGCCTGGGAATGCCAAAGCTGCCTGCTGGCGTCTACCAGCCGTCAAGTTTCTGAGTATGGCCTGTCCATTGAGTTTGGACACACGGAGCAGGTTTTTGTTCACCAGGCTCAACTCATCCAGCTGTTGTGGTGAGAGCCTGTGGTTCTCAGAGAGGGACAACAGCAAATGCGACTGGTAGGCTACCAGGATGCTACTGTAGTTCCTTAGCACTGCGGCGAAAACCCTGGCAGAATAGGCTCTTTTGAGGATCATCTCAGAAACCCAGCACTGCTTGTTTGGGCAGGCATCACCCTTGGATAGGAGCACCAAATTAGGAGCCTGGACCTAAAAGCCAGCCACAGCAATGGTAGGCACACATCATTCTTCCATTATAAAAACGCAGTACATGTTCAGCACATACGTTTACAGGGTAGTATTTATCATTCTATTTTTATTCGTATCATTGCAGTTTAGTTCATTTTTCTGTTTCAAGGAGCTGGGAGCAATGTATTATGCTTCTGTGATTTATAGTCACTATTTATCTTGTACTGTTTTGCTTTCAATGTGTTCTATATTTCATTTTGTATGTAATTGCTCTCGTGTTATAGCTTATAGTACTTTTATTCGTTGATGTTGCTTAGTTTATTGATTTTTTTTTTTTTTTTTTTTTTTATTAGATGGCCAGTCTGTAAAACTAGTTTTTCCTTCCAGTTTTCTCTTCTGTGCAATGTAAGATCTTCAAAAGAACCCCACAGGCATTGTTTTGTGTCTGCTGAAGACAATGCAAAACAATAACCTACTGTGGACATCCATACTGTAATAGTTAGTGGGGGAGCCTGATGTCATTTTTCCATCACAATATACTGTATTTTGTAAATATTAATGCATATGGTAATTGCGACTGCTGGACATATTAAAGCCTAGTGGTTAGAGCCAAGAAGCAGAAGTCAAATGGTCCTGGGTTCAAATCAGGGGCACCACTATATTGCTTGTTTATGGGGGTGCAAAAACAATCCTTTCTCTACCAGTGGTTTGTTTTAAGTTTATAAGTCTTGCTTAAGAAAATCTTTTTCGCCAGTGTGGTTTTGGCATTAAGTCATTTTTCGGGGTTGAAAAACCTCCTAACACTGAAATATGTACATTAATCTAATAACTCATCAACAACATATATGATCATCGTTAGTCAACTTCTTTTCTTTTCCGCTTTCAAATAAAACCCATTAAGCAACTGAGTGAAAAGTCCTTTTTTCTTTTGTGGTTTTCCCAAAATGGAACATAACATATGATTGAACACAGATTGGAAATGTTTCTTCAGATGGGTTTTATCAAGAGGTATACTATAGGACTTTAGAAAATGAGCTGGAAAGAACGTCTTTCACAAGTACAGGAAGGTAGAGTATTCAACTGTACAAAAATAACACTGCAATTTTACTGAGGAATACTCATCAGATGTGTAAATCAAAATATCAATGTCTCATTTGTCTGATTTTAATAAACTACCAGCATACACCAAGAAACAAATTTTGCCTTTTCCTTGTAATATGACATGTCTATCTCTTTGGGAGATATGGGAGCATAATATTACTGGCATTCCAAACGGGGTTGGAAGAATGATAACTATATTGTTTTCTGTGTAATTGTTCCTGCTAGTGTCCATATAGTGTACATAACTATGATGACATACAAAAGTAAAGCAATTAGGCATGTAATCACTCTCAGCTCTGAATTGATTCACACAATGTCAGTTTACTGCAGGTTTGTTTTTTAATGTTATTGTTTTAAATAACTCCTTTGGGTTTTTAGTAGGGTTTTTAGTAACACAAAAGAAAATAATTTTAAAAGTAAAAAGTTTTATTTCAACAAACTACCAGTGGGTCATTCACAACACATGGACTAAATGTTGTCATCTTTCCCACTTCACCATCTCGGATTCTTTTGAGATCACATATGGAAGTAACTGAAAGTGCTTTAGGAGGGATTCCAAAATATTAGCTCTCAAAGTATTCGAGATATCTTCTTACACACAGAATTGACCATCTAGTTTAACAATGTGTCAACATATTGACGATTGATGGCTACAGATGTTAATTTTAAAAGTAAAAAGTTTTATTTCAACAAACTACCAGTGGGTCATTCACAACACATGGACTAAATGTTGTCATCTTTCCCACTTCACCATCTCGGATTCTTTTGAGATCACATATGGAAGTAACTGAAAGTGCTTTAGGAGGGATTCCAAAATATTAGCTCTCAAAGTATTCGAGATATCTTCTTACACACAGAATTGACCATCTAGTTTAACAATGTGTCAACATATTGACGATTGATGGCTACAGATGTTAATTTAATGACGCCAATAAAAATGCCATATTGTACTCCTGAACTCCAGAACTCCTGAAGCCTTGTGCGTATTATCTTCCCTTAAGCAGCACAGAACTCAGAAGGGATAGCAGATATTAATTTGTGCTATGTTTCTTAAACTATGATTCTGAGAATTGTAAATGTATCAATCTACTTAAATATGTCACACTTTATCCTTAAAAGTAGCACAATTTGTGTACACTCACCATTGTTATTTTGTTAGAATTAATCAAATTACAAGGTTTACATGCATCTAGACAGCAATTAAATGATGAAACTGCAAATTGTGGTGTCTACGTAAAATATTTTCAGCTAAACTACAGTATCTACAGTATATGTAAGTAGTTTTTAAAATGAGTATCAGTATCTATTTTTCATCTTTATAGGACCGTTGGAGACAGTCATTTTATTTATTTTATTTTATTATACAATAATCCTGCATCTGCACTGTAGGCAATCAGGCTCCTACTAAATTTACTCTTAATTTATCTGACTTATTATAGGTTATCCAACCAGAAATCATTGTCACCTGACCATACCGTCTTTGATTAATGTACCTCTTGAAAGAGATCCAGGCAACCATAAAGGGCAAGCAGTTTACTTTAACCTATTCACATATACAGCATGGACACACTGCTGGCACATGACTATTTTATCAACATAAACATCCAAGGTCACCAATACGCTAAACCCAGAGCCGGATTAACACAAGGGCTTTAGGGGCTGCAGCCCAGGGCCTCAGATTCTGAGGGCACTATATATATATATATATATATATATATATATATATATATATATATATATATATAAAAAATGAATAAGTAGCGAGTGACTATATGGATAGGAACAACAGGCCTGTTTAACCACGCCATATTGCATTGGAGGATCTAGGAATGCCTGATCATATGACTTGACCTGTGATCAAGTCATGTGCCACCTTTATCAAGTGTGCTGAGGCACGAACGTGACACAGATCAGAACCTGTAAATATTCGACAAAGCAGGAAGTATGAGAGTGACGCTGAAAAGCAGAAACACAACAAACAGTATAGTGTCATCACGAGGAAGATGTGTCATACAAAACACCAACGCTGACATGCTATTTTAATACAATACCAACAAATGTGTGTGAAGGTACCAGGTACAATAAAAATAAGCCTCATCTTTTTCTCACTCTATTTTAGTACTAGTTTCGGGTGTGTGTTTCCATGTAATTTTCTTTCAGATTGAGGAATTCTCGTTCCGAATGCAAATAAACTAGTTCATATTAAAATTTGAATTTGGTCTTGCGTGACTTACTCATATCGTACAGCTTTCATAAACCAGGTTTCCATTAAGTTTTTAGGGTGTACCCCCCACCACCCCCCCCCCCCCCCCCCCCCCCCCCCCCCTTAAAATACCCCCCCCCCCCCCCAAAAAAAAAAAAAAAAAAAAAAAACAAACAAGCTGTACACAAATAACAATAAAATAACAACATCACATAAGAAAGCGCTGTGTACTATCCTTGTATTATTTACTAAACATTTTTTGACTATACTATGAACGTATTATACACATACATATTGGTAAGAGATAAGGACAACACATTTCCAGATAACTTGCTTTTACAAGAAAAGAGTCTGCAGTTTGCACTTCCCATTTTGTATTTGAAACTGCCAGTAACTAGTGCTTTGGCCAATGCTCATTTTCAAAACTGGCGCTAATGCAAACATCGAATCAGGTAAAATATGTATCAGCTAAGACTGAATAATTTGACGTTGATGTTAATCGAGCACAGTGGTAGTAAAACAGTAAAGGAAAGCAAACTAATATGCAAAGAGGGGCCCCCAAAACCTAATCCTTTAAACTTAATCTGGCCCTGCTTAAGCTAATATTACACTAGAAGAGCAGTTCTACATGAAAGTGCTGACCTCTCAAACATGGTCCCTTTTCACAACTTCTCACAAAAAGTTAACTAAAGTAAAATATCCTTCCCTGAAAGAAACTCTTACAATAAACTCTAATAAAATCTAATAAACTCATTAGACATTTTATAAAGTGCTTATGTAGCCAAGTATTTGGGGAATTTAAAAAGTTTTTAGGCCATGGTCACAGTGAAAATAATGAAAAACTGATAGCATACCTCATCTAAAAAAGGAGCCAAGCCTTTGTTTCCCAGAGATTTTTTTTCCCCAACCAAGGAAATTGTTTGAGGCAGTCTACTTGTTTTTATTTAACTTTTGTTTCTTTATGCAACCTGGTACAATATTTGCAAGTTCCTACTCAAAAGAAGTGAATTATGTATTATCTAGGTTGATTTTACTTCTAATCAATTCTGCTATGTTAGCTTTTTTTTAACAAATACTATTCAAACATTTCATGACTTCTCTGTCAAGGTTCCTTATCTGTGAGGTCCTTGTATTGATGGCTAAGACTGCCATCTTTAAACGTGTTAGTTTACTACTAATAAACGTTTAGAAAATCCATAAACTATAATGTAACATTATGCAGCTGACTAGTCTATATCACTATATATCAAGAACGTAATCTGTGTTGTTGCTTCTAAAAGTTACTGAGAATTTGCATCTGTGAACAAATAAAGGATGATGATGCAGAGATCAAGAGAAACCTGCTTTGTTAATGTATTTTATACATATTATTTTGTTTTAAATCAGTCCCAACTGTAGCCGTCTGTCTTAAGCAAAACTAATAATATTTAACATTACTATGTTGTCACGTGCCACTGTTTAAGAATTTTTTAACCAATGCACTATCCACAGCCTTTTTCATTTTTGACTACTGTCTGAGTCTTAATGCCGCTGGATCATAGCTTGACATATGTAATCCAATGAAACATTGCAGGTGGTACAACATAGTTTGCCACCAAATTGTGCAAAATTATTGTACACGATCCGCTGCAGTAATTATTGTAGATTTTTTAATTCATTTTGGACACTCACAAAATGTTCACTCACTTACTACTAAACCCGCCCTGGATGCCTATATCTACCAATGAGCGAGGAGAGGCCAGAGTGGTTATTGGCTGCTAAGTGTAAGTGTCTATATATATATCTATCTATTATATATATATATATATATATATATATATATATATATATATATATTATATATATATCGCTAAGGAATTCAAATCTCACGTAGCATCGATGCGGGCTCTACCGTGTGGAAGATGACCGCAACTGGAGTTATGCGTCCCGAGTCGAAGGCGAGGGAGCGATAACGAAAGTCAAGGTAATCTACCACACGGTAGAGCCCGCATCGAGAAGGCTCTGTCGCTATTAGAAAACAATTTATTTCTTTATCTTCTCTTTACAAAAAACTTTAAAACCTAAATTTACCTAGAATTTCTGACAGTTCTGTATTTTAACTTTTCTATTGTGGGGGGAGGGGGTTAGCGGTAAATTGTGTACGTTTCAAACTGAAATCTTATTCAGGGATATATTTCCATCGGTAATAAAAATACTATTAACGAAAAGGCTCAAAACTCTAGATTGTGCGCATTCCTTGTTAGTAGCTGCCAGTCTGTTTTTCATTCAACGGTTTCCTTCAGTTTTCTTGACACTTTTTGTAAATTCAGTATTCGGCCTAATCTTTTGAGATGGATTCGGTATTAGGCCAAATCACAAAAACTTGGATTCGGTGCATCCCTACTTGGTTTACATATTGCCAATTTTCATTTGCCAACATTTCTTCTGTTGCAGCTGAAATGTCTTGGCACCAAAGATTCAATTTCTCAATCCAGCTGGTAGTCTATAATAAGCTTGTTGTACTCATGTATAATTGAGCAGGAGCCTTCTGCTGTGCTGCAGTTCAGTCTAATACTTGAGGTATGATAAAATTCTCTGACAAAATTTGAGGTATTTCTTTTGTTTTAATCTTTTGTTTATGCATTACCAATCTGATAACTATAATTGCCTGACATAATCGGAGAAAATCACTTAAGGGACTAAAAATAAAAATATTAAATCCTTGCAATATTGTACCCCCTGATAATGCACATTTACAGTTTGTAAGATACTTTTTTTATCCCTGTGTGGGCAAAATGCGAAATGCACTTGTAACTAATCTGTTTCATTTGGGAACAGTTTGGGTCTTTATATAAAAAGATTACACTATTCCAATAAATCTCTCGCAGAGACCAACATTGTGTTGAATCAGTAAGAGAGACTCTACCAGTAAGTGTTATCAAAGAAGATATTAAGGCTTTTTACATTAGGTTTTAATGGCTTCTATCAATGCACAGAAAACAGTATACTTTTAACACAATCAATTAAAAAAGTTATGGTTGTACAACTTTTATGTCAAAGACTATGAAACCATTTGAAAGCCACAGTAGTCTGAAATTAGCTCTGTCCAAAAGATTGATGCTGTATTTACAAATCTCAATCGATCTCAATCTCAATCAACCATTTTTAAAGTCAGTTTCAAAATAATAAAATAGGTAAAAATATTGTGCATTTCCAAGAAATGTACATGCATTACCCGCCAACAGTAATGGTCAGACATAAGCAATCTGAATAACTTGGAGTGAGGACCTTTTTTTTACCACACTCAACCCACTTGCTTACTAAATATCTTAGTTGTATCTCTGAAAACATCTCTCCAAAGAAGATGTTATTGATTAATCTGTCCCACAATTATGCCTGGGGTGACACTAGTTGATCATGCACCCCAGAAATTGGAAACCCACTTTTTGGGTATGATAAACAACACATTGCCCACCTATTCATTCTGCATTTCTAGATAATGTGCGCATTAAAATCTATTTAGGGGCACCAAGTAGGAAGTCTGAATGTGGGTAAAACCCCTACGGCCGGTTTCACAGACTCCGATTAGCAGTAATCTTGGGCTGCTTTACCTAAATTAACATTAGGTAGTCCAAGATCTGTGCTTACCAATGTCTGTGAAGCCAGCTACTATTTATTTATCCATCTGACTGTACACTTGTTCATAGGCAGTCTGCATGTCTCATTTACAGAGAAAATAGCAAACGGTTCTTTAAAATGGTAACCATTAAGTAATCACACAGTGGATTGGAGATGTATCAAACAAATTATAAAATCGCTACACTGTAAAACCAAAAAACCTAAAAAAAACAGAGAATAGGAAATATTAGAAAGAAAAAAAAAATCCAAAAAGGTAAGTATAACATTGCAGCACAACATATAGAAAGATACCTTAAACCCTGTTAGATCCAATAATAAGCGTCTTATAGATTCACTGAAAGCTGGCTGCTGCCCTTATCCTTTTCAGCCACTAGCAGTTTTTAATAATGAGTGGACAGGCACAGTAATGTTGTTGTAAAAAAGTATACTTGCTCTGAGAGGCAGTCTTGGAATTCTAAAAATTGGTAGCCTTAAGTGTTCTATATTAAGCAACCACAATGGGCAGGTAAATTTTTCCTTGGTTAAATAAATCTTTTTTCTAAAGACCAAATACCAGTAACCTGCTTTATATCATTAGAAATGCCAGGAACAAGCTAACATGAATTATTGCCAGAAGGAGGATGTAACCCAGAACCATATTATTTCAGATTTCCACAATAGTAGCTGTGTGGGAAAAAAACACATAATAAAACTAAGATACATTTACACAGTCCATATTATTAATAGTATTCCCTTGTGATTATTTAAACTCAATTCAGAATTGAACTTGAAACCCTGCCACTGCCACCACAAACAATCTGCCAGTGTTAAAGTGAAGCACCACAAACAATCTGCCAGTGTTAAAGTGAAGCACCACAATCTGCCAGTGTTAAAGTGAAGCACCACAATCTGCCAGTGTTAAAGTGAAGCACCACAATCTGCCAGTGTTAAAGTGAAGCACCACAATCTGCCAGTGTTAAAGTGAAGCACCAGAAACAATCTGCCAGTGTTAAAGTGAAGCACCAGAAACAATCTGCCAGTGTTAAAGTGAAGCACCACAATCTGCCAGTGTTAAAGTGAAGCACCACAATCTGCCAGTGTTAAAGTGAAGCACCACAAACAATCTGCCAGTGTTAAAGTGAAGCACCAGAAACAATCTGCCAGTGTTAAAGTGAAGCACCAGAAACAATCTGCCAGTGTTAAAGTGAAGCTCCCAAACAATCTGCCAGTGTTAAAGTGAAGCACCCACAATCTGCCAGTGTTAAAGTGAAGCACCACAAACAATCTGCCAGTGTTAAAGTGAAGCACCAGAAACAATCTGCCAGTGTTAAAGTGAAGCACCACAATCTGCCAGTGTTAAAGTGAAGCACCACAATCTGCCAGTGTTAAAGTGAAGCACCACAAACAATCTGCCAGTGTTAAAGTGAAGCACCACAATCTGCCAGTGTTAAAGTGAAGCACCAGAAACAATCTGCCAGTGTTAAAGTGAAGCACCAGAAACAATCTGCCAGTGTTAAAGTGAAGCACCAGAAACAATCTGCCAGTGTTAAAGTGAAGCACCACAATCTGCCAGTGTTAAAGTGAAGCTCCACAATCTGCCAGTGTTAAAGTGAAGCACCACAATCTGCCAGTGTTAAAGTGAAGCACCACAAACAATCTGCCAGTGTTAAAGTGAAGCACCCACAATCTGCCAGTGTTAAAGTGAAGCACCACAAACAATCTGCCAGTGTTAAAGTGAAGCACCAGAAACAATCTGCCAGTGTTAAAGTGAAGCACCACAATCTGCCAGTGTTAAAGTGAAGCACCACAATCTGCCAGTGTTAAAGTGAAGCACCACAAACAATCTGCCAGTGTTAAAGTGAAGCACCAGAAACAATCTGCCAGTGTTAAAGTGAAGCACCACAATCTGCCAGTGTTAAAGTGAAGCACTACAAACACTGAATGGCTTGTAGGTATTTAACAAGCTCTGCATTTTTCCTCATACTCGCGACCATGTTTTTCTCCGGCTTCAGTGTGTTCCATTAAAGTGTATGAAAAAAATGGAAAGGTTACAAAGTAAATTATTACTGAAAAGATAGCTCTCAATAAAATGAATGTTATTTTGTCATTTAATTTCCATGTTAGACGGACAGAAGTAAAAGATCAAAAAGCTTACACTTGAAATGTTATTGTACATAATTTATTACTACTTATGACAAACTCATTCAAAGACAAAGGACTGGTTTTAAATTACAATATCCCATTGCCAAGGTGCTTGTCATTAACTCACAGATACAGATATACAACAGAGTCAATAACATTAGCCTACATTATGCTGTATATCTCCATACACTTCTACTAGTCTTTAATTAACTCATTTTTTGTAAGGAGCAAACCACCTTTAATTTCATTAAACTGGAACCAAAAAATTAAGCAATATAATCCAATACCTAAAGCCTAAAGTTGTTTATCGTTCAGTGTTCTAACAATAAAGTGGAATTCTCATCTTAAAAAACTGTTAACTAAAGATTGCAGTCTTTACTTTGTTGACTGGGTAGCTTCACTCACAGTGTAAAGTAAAGCCTGAGAGTAAAGCTATTCAGCTTCATACTGTAGAGTAGATGATTCAGTCTTTTGTAGCAAGTTCTGTTTTTTTGACCCAGTTTTTTAGGTTTCCTTCTATAACGTTATTTTAGTATATTTATACATATGGCAATTAAAATGACCATCCAAAGGAAAAAAAGTGTACAGTAAACATATAACTACACAAACACCTGTGAAGCATTACAAACATATACAATGTTGAAGTTACAGTCTAGTTTCATGTTCAGAACTGTTGAATGATAATTTTTTAAAACACCAACAATTATATTCTGACCTTTGTTTTAACTTTTTTTTTTTTATTATTATTATTTCAAAATCTCATTCTGGTTGGTCACAATGAGAGTGCCTTTTTGAGCCCTGGTGTTCAGTACCAAATGCAGCTGGGTAGATCCTGGTTGCGTTAGACATTAACAATTAAGAGATTGCATGTGGTTTTTTAGGTGTCTTTATAAAATCTATGGCTACAGATCTGGAACACATGTTAGTCTTGACTAATTAAGCCAATAATTTGTTCAATTAGGTAACTGAGAGGTCGGTTGAAGTGAAAACCAGAAGGCCCTGTAGCTCCTCAGGACCAGGGTTATCAGCAGGATTTTCAAAAGGGGCAAAACAAAGTCACCAGTGGTTTCTAAAAGCTGACTTGGGTCACTAAGTATAAGGCTTTCAAATGCTTTAGATGAAATGAATAGTGATATCCACTTGTTGACAGTGATGTGGTTACATTAATCAGGCTTTAAAAATCACTTTGCGACCTAGTTCTTATTTTGCCCCTTTTGAAAGTCATGCTGTATATATGGCAAGGTTTTAAATTCCTGGTGGGTGCCCAGAACAAACGTGAGTATAAAATTACACCTATTGTAATTTGTATATATTAACAAACATGATAAATTTTTCCTACGTAAACTGAAATAATAATAATTCTAAAACTTATTGAACAATTGTTAATTCTTGTGTAATTCCAGAACATTTACGATGGTTTACATACTTATGTTACTTTGCTGACAAACCTGAATGGCCTTGAACTTCAAATTTGTAAACAGAATCTTGCCATAAGAGAATTTCTCTTACTTTATTTGTGTACACCCTTGTATATATATATATATATATATATATATATATATATATATATATATATATATATATATACACACACACACACACACACACACACACACACACACACACACACACACATACACACACACATATATCTAGGTATCATTTTAAAATTAACTATCGCTAGCTGCTCTTCTAACCCTTTTGATACAATAGCAACCCACTTATTTTTCCCCCCTGCAGTACATAGGCTGAAGTATAGTACTAATGTCTTTATGTAGTTTTAAAAAAAAAGAAGCAACAGAATTTTTTTTACACATTATTAGGCCATATTAAACGTGGGCCATATGTTTGCACCCGGTATAAACAAATTTTGTTTGGGGGGGGGGGGGGGGGGGGGGGGGGGGTTTACAATTACATTTAATTTACATTAAAAAAAAAAAATCCTGTGTCAAAATGTTTAAAAGTCAAAGTTCCACTTTTCTACAGTCATTTTACAGTGACCAAGCAGTTTTTATTTATTTTTTTATTTTGCAAAATACAATATTTGTGTTTTTATGTTAGAAAACCAGTTATGCTTTGCCAGTGTAAAACTTATTATCAAAATGAAACCCTAACGTAAAGTTCAAAGCATATTATTTTCTATCAATACTTAACTTCTCAATGTATGCAGTGCTCACACAGACCATGCATTATGCCTCACACAGATAGTTCAGTGCAGCTTCCTGCTCATTGGATCATGAACGATAATTAAGATTATCGATAATAAATCTGTCAACACAATCAAATTATCGCTGCAAAAAAAATATCGCTATTATTGATTATTGTTACAACCCTACTGCACACCCTGTCTTGTGTTATAGCTTAGACATAATATGCATATTAGTTTTGAAACATCTTTTTTTTTTTTTTTTTTTTTTTATCCTGTGTGTATTGTTACCATATTAAAAAGTTATCTTCATTTCAAGCCCTACTGTTTTTGGAAACACTGGATAATATTAAGAGCAATCATGCAACATGGCTCTAGAGAATACATTAAAGATATGAAGGTCAGATGCCAACATGAAAATCAAAGCTATTTAAATACACCATAGCATGTACTGTATATTTTATAGCCTAAAGCTATGCATGACCCTGCATGTGTCATGTAGAAGTTATGTGCTGCACACTTTGTATTTTGTATGGAAAGTAGAGACATATACTCTTGTTAAACAGTGTTCAAGCGTCTCCTCCTAATTTCCTCCTTCAGTGATTCAAAACTTGAAAAAAAATCATGCAGGGACCTCATCAGACATTTTTAATTTACAATGCTCTGTAGCATCACAGCAAACTGAGCATAAAATATTTTTGAAGGTACAGTGTGCAGTACATCAGCATTTTGGAAGAAAAACAGATTTAGAAGTAGGATACAATTTCTAATTAACTTAACTACCATTCACAGGGGTTGAGCAAATTTGAAACATTATACTGAAGAAGGCATTAGTGGAAACATCTGTCTTGCCTTTTAAGTTTTACCTTACAAATGAGATCGCCATTAAGATTACATAAGACTGTTATCTCCTTGTGCACTTGAAGTGTCCTGTAGTTATCACCTAATTATGGAGTGGTATCTATTCACTTATATTGGGATTTCAAGTCTGTTATCCTGCTATACAGTTTTTTAAAAAAAGGTCACAAAGGCTCCCAATTATGATGTATACTGTCACTGAATGACTGTCATCAAAACTGTTCCAGGACCACCAATATGGAAACAGCTTTAACAAGAAAATGCATGGAGTGTACAGTACTGGGAGACAACTGTCTCCCACACTGACACAAAAACTTTGACCCACATTGGATTTGATCCATTCAGAAGATTGTCCTTGTCGTTTTCATGGAAAAGACTGCAAATCTAATACATTTTGATATGCTGTAGGAAGAGGTACTGAACAAACCACATAGTGGTTCCAAAGCCAGCATATTAAAACTTGTATGAAAGGATCAATCCCCTGAAGGAGTGATTTATTTATTTATTTATTTATTTTTGAGCAGAGCAGCACATAAACAATCCATTACAGCGGGCAGCACTACTTGGAAGAATTCTATAAAAAGAATGCTGGACGGTAGCAACGTTGCAGGTATATTAATCATGTCAAGTTTCAAACCACAAGAAGCACTTCCAATGTTTGAAACACTGGACATCTCCAAACACCAGTAGAAGAGGTATCTTACATTCAGAATGAGGCACAGCACTATCAACACTAATTATTAATATGAGAGTGCAGCTCAAGGGGGGTTGCATGACTGCTAATGCAGTCCTTTCATTTTGTAGAGGTGTCCCTCTAGAGTAGTGGTCCTCAAAGTAAGGTCAAAGGCAAGATATTTTTTCTCAACTGACATGTATTTATTAAAAAATGTAAAACAAAATGACACTAAAATACAGAGTTATCAAATGCAACAACAGAAGAGATTGAGAGCACAGAGCAGTAGATTGTAATGACTACTACAACAATACTGTAGTGTTACAGATTATATCAACTGCTGCTGCGGGACCAAAATCTGGTCTCGCAGGCACAACTCTGCCTACAGGCATCACAAATCGATATGTTGACCGCCAACAAATGGAAAGACAGATGCTTTAAACCATCCTGAACATGTGCTGTGTCTGTGTTTGAGTGTAGTGTGCAAATGAGTGCCTCCACTATTATAGAACTCCAATGCTGAGGATATTCATTCCCTGCGGGGTCAACAACCCTGGTATACTTCAATTCCATCCACTAAACCAATTGCAAACCAGTCTATCAGCCCTCCTATTCAGCATAACTGCTTTTTCTGTAATCTGGCATTGCATGTGTTTCTTACCGTGCCACCTCAATGAGTATGGAAACAACATCTCAAATGAATTGTCATGTTTTATCAGGAGCCTTTTCATTAGAGATGCCAGGCCTAAAAAGGAAAAAGCTAAATATATCAAATTACCTTCGCATTGCATCAATTTAGAATTACATTATCTGGTCTGGTGTTTTCTGGGGTTTGTACTACCAACACAAGCCACTTTGGCAGCTCTATATAATTTCCATATAATCTAAGAAACAAAATAGGAAAGAAACCAATTTATTTTGCAATAACAGTGTATTTTTCTGTAACAGCAAAACACTTACCTGATTTAATAACATTTGCAGCGCGTATCACAGCCAAAGTAAATGTTTTTCAGGCACCCTATTTACTTAAATCTATTAATATAAGTACACATAAAAGGCATTCTAGACATATATTAGGATAGCTGTAGACCAAAGATGTTGCTGGCTTTCAGACTACATACAGGCTTTATCATAAAAGTGTTGCATAATTTCACGAGACATCTAGAGTAGGAATCCTGTTTTTTAGCTTTGTATATTCAATATAAAGTTGCAAAATATAAAAGTTTTCCTGGCATAAAATTTGATATCACTAAAATATATAGTACAATAAAAATATATAACTTTTGAGAACTTTTGGGCAAAAGCCCTTGAGATGTTTAAAAAGAAGTTTATAAATGAATACTGTGTGTTATATTCAAAATAAAAACAAGTATTGTAAAAGGTGGTTCTAGTGTTAATAAAATGTAACTTATTGATGTTCCACAAACACACACACACACACACACACACACACACACACACACACACACACACACACACACACACACACACACACACACACACACACAAATATAAATTCTAAGCAGTAAAACTTGTAGAAATTATGTTTGCATGTGTGTGATGGAAAGGTAACCAGACAAACAAGTAGCTAATGTGTGGTTGTCACAAAGACGGCTGTAGTGGTTCACGTCAGAACAGAACCTAACACAGAATAAACAGAGAGACATGGATTTTCGGTGAAGCTGAGCACTTGCTTGCACTCAGTATTTAATAAATGAACAAACAGAAAATAAAAGGTTGTAAGATAAATAAAACACAGGACACGGCACTTCAGCCAAAATAAAGAGACAAACAAAATGGACTACAGAGACAAACACAGTGAGCTGATATTTTAACTTTAACTATTCTTATTACCTCTGTCTCCAATCCCATTCTCCACTCACCGAGCACACAACCCCGAGTGAGTGAAAACATGCTGCTTTTATGCAGCTGTACCGAGACTCGATTGCTAATCAATCATTCAACTGGAGTCTTGCTACAACTGCACGTGAATTAATTCCCTGTGCTCACATATTATTACGTTTCACCTGCACGTGAAGTGCTGTGAAATCCTCGTTCCTAAATACAAATATACATTTTAAACACTTGTGCGCATACCCCATATTACATCCCATGTACCAATGACTATACACCAACATTAACACACTACATGCAACATACAACACAGAAATACACACAGGGGTGGGCAACATTGCCACGGTGGTATAATTCAGATTGTGTGCAGCAACACAATTCTACAATTAGTTGAATTGCCTCTGTCATTGTACAATATTAGTGGTTCTCATGATTTCAGAATAAAAATACCTGTCTCTGTGAGGTTCCTTGGTCAGGTAGTGAATTTCAAGAAAAGACTCAAACATGAAGACCAAGGAGCTTTCAAAGCAAGTCAGGGATAAAGTATTGAAAAGCACAGATCAGAAGGGTACAAAACAATACCAAAGTCTCGGAATATCCCTGTGAGCACAGTCTACTTAATCATAAAGAAATTGAAGGTGCATTATACCACCCAGACACTGCCTAGATCAGGGTGTCCCTTCAAACTGAGCAGTCGGGCAAGGAGGAAACTGGTGAGGGATGCCACTGTGAGGCCAATGGCAACTTTGAAAGAGCTACAGAGTTAAATGGCTGAGATGAGAGAAAATGTGCATCAGTCAACAATATCCAGAATACTTCACAAAAGTAGCCTGTATGGCAGGCTGGCAAGAAGGAAGCCATTGCTAAAAATAAGCCATCTCAAAGCCTGCATGGAGTTTGCAACAAAGCACCTGAGTGATCCTGCAAAAATGTGGCATTGGAACTTTTTGGTCTAAATGCCAAGTGTCCCATCTCCCAGTCAACACCATCCCTATAGTCAAGCATGGTGATGGCAGCATCATGATATAGGGATGATTCTCCTCAGCAGGGACTGGAAAGCTTGTTAGAATTTAAGGAAAAAATGCATGGAGCAAAGTACAGGCAAATACTAGAGGAAAACCTGTTTCAGTCTGCTAAAGACTTAAAAGTGGGGTGGAAATTTACCTTTCAGCAGCACAATGATCCAAAGCACAAGTCAAAGCTACACTGGAGTGGCTTAAGAATAAGAGAGTGACTGTCCTTGAGTGGCCCAGTCCTGACTTGAATCCTATTGTGAATCTGTGAAAAAACTTGAAAATTGCTGTCCATAAGCGATCCCCAAAAAACTTGAGAAAGCTTGAGCAAATCTGCCAAGAAGAATGGGCACAAATTGCACCAAGCCGGTATGCAAAGTTGGTAGAGATTTACCCAAAAAGACTTGCGGCTGTAATTGCTGGCAAAAATGCTTCCACCATATATTGAGTGTCAAGGAAATTCATGGTTAAATTCATTTTAATATAAACATTATTGAGAAATTTAATTTAGTGATGATTGGGTTTTTAACACCGATTCCAGAACATTCTTAAACAGATCTACTTCAAAGCGTTTTGATTAGACCAAGGCATAGGCCACAAACTGAGTTAACTCTTTGAAGCTTGCCTTCCAAAATGTTATCTGATTGTCTGGCCTCCTAAGGTGTCATAAAACTTACCAAGCAAGCTATTGTACCATTATTGTGTTAAGTTGCATAAAATGCTTTAAGCATCATTTTCAATTGCATAACTTGTGGACACAAGTTCAATAGTTATTTTAAGTTTATTGTTTTTTAATTGTTTAGTTTATTGTGTTTTAAATTAAATTATAAACTAATAACTATTTTTAAATATTATCCTTTGATTGTATTATGATGTTTTATATGCTAGTAAATGTAATTTTGTATAGAGAATGAAATTTCTTTAATGTAACTAAGGTGAATAGGAGGTTTAAATGAGAAATGTAAAATCTTTTAATAACGAAATAGGTGAATACATTCAATTTCTAACACATCCTTTTTGTGTGACATGCAACTGTCTATCAGATACTGTGAACCAATGGAAGGCCCGACAAGGACTTGTTTATTGTACAAGGGAACAGCTATACATTGTGTTATTTAAACACAAAACAAGGATTTTCTTTCTTTCTGGATTCTCTCTGATTTCTTTCTTTTCTCAAAACATCTCATCGCTCTCAACTCATCAAACTCCAAAGTTCATCAACAAAGACACTATGATGTAATCTTCAAAGCTGTCTGAGAGAAGATGGGCTCCCTCCGGAATGATGAAAGCTTTTGCCTACAACCTTCACGGAGGTGCTGCTCTGCGCTGCTGCAAAACTAACTCCCACAGAGTGGACGACCGTGTTAAGAAGACTTTGTTTTAAACATCACACCAACAGAAGAAGTATTACACTTACATTGTGCGTTTACAGATAACTGAACCAAAGCCATGCTTGATATCGTCACAGTACGTAATGTGCGTTTATTCAACTAGATGCTGAACATTGTACATGCGTACTTAGCCACCTGGAAGCTAGAGCATGTATATGTAATGCATGACTCAACCAAACAGTGCATGATGAACTATTAAGACTGCTTCACCAATGCAGAACTCTATGACCAGACAGCACATCAAGGATTCATTATGAACATTTAACAATGCATATCTTTTCCTTCAATGTTTTATTTTGTTTATTCTTTATACATATGTTTCTTTTTTAACTATGAAGCCTAACCTTTATTCTTCTTCCTTTGAATATGAACACATGTAATAATAATTTGGATTGTTAGGTTTCTTTTTGTCTTATAACAAATACACATTTATGATTGATTTGAAATAATTAAACATACATAATGTTAATTGTTAATTTCTTTTCATCATGAATCTATGGATACTTATGCCAGAATCACTAGTTCTTATTGAAGTATTGTGTTTATTATAGTTAATTACATTATGGGCTATAAAGGGTATTTCTTTATTGGTAAAGGACACAGTTGTGACATAAAGTTGTGATACTGTAGCTATGGGTAACAGAGGTGGTTGGACTGCACCACTGCACATATTAAACCACGTTGAATTATTCAATGTAATTTATACAAGAGTCTACAAAATATAGATATTTTACAAAAAAGACATAACATACAATGCAGTACTGTTGGCAAACAATTTTATAATTATTCATACTTAAACTGCTGTGGTTAATATGAATAAGCAAGCCGATACGAAGTGGAACATGAATAAGATTGCAGCCAATAATCTTTTTTTAAAAAAATGCAGTAAATGCAGTGTATTCGCTTATTAAAATATATGGAAATGACCATCCCTATTTTCTATAGGTATGTGGGTAAATTATAAAAGAAAAGAAAAGATAAGGGAGTTTTAGAGGAAAAGATACTGAGCATCAAAAGAAGCTTATCACTTATATTTGGATAAAATTCACTAGATGTGATCGAAAAATGACAAACTGTTTTAGAGCAGGTGCAGTGACTTTTTATTATGCTGACTAACAAATGACATCACAAAGATGCTGCAAAATGATCTGTCGATCTTGGGAAGGTGTTGTGACTGCCATTGACAGGGTGTCTGGTTAAACCATCTCGCCAGGTTTGAAATTGCTGGCTGTGAGCACCCAAGACAGTGAGCCGCAGTACGCTGCCATAGTCCAGCCTCCAACATGTCAATTGCACAAAGGCGCTGCTCTCTTGAAAGATGTGGCATAGTGTTGTTTTTTTCTGTGATTTTTTTTTTATTGCTTTTACTCATGCTTGCAGTTCAACAGCTGAAATCACTCCATATCCAGTGTCCAATCAATTGTCTCACTAATTAGGTGATTAAGTGCATATGCTTCAGTCATAGTCACTCAAGTTTGTTATGATCAAGGATGAATGACCGAGTGATTAAAAAGAAACCAAAAACCTTCTGTCAATGTCCATTATTTATATACCTTTTTTTCCCCAAAATAAATGTGTTATAATAGTGATAAGTTTCTTTTGATGCTCGGTATAAATAAAATCCTGTAGCAAATTCTATGTGCATAATAATAATACAACAGGGACCTGGGCAAGGTGAGCATTACAAGACTGCTGGTTATTAAGTGTTTTTTTTTCTGTACAATATCAGCCAGCTTTGTCAATGCCTTTCCGAATGAACTTCAGTAGTAACACGAACACTTAACATTTCATGTCTGCTTAGTGGTCATCAAGACGGAGGAGAAACAAATCCCTGCAGCTACAATTTACGAATAGGTATTAGATGGAAAACAAAGGGCAATGCAGCAGTACCCCCAGAAACAGCAGGCAAAGCTATCTGAGTCGAAAAGCCACCCTGAAGGAATGATTTTTAATTAACACTCTCTTACTTTGTCGCTTCTTGCTGGAGAGGTCGTTCAAATGCAGCACATGCCTCCTGAGCAAAGCAGTGTTTGGAAAGGCCATGTTGCCTAGTAAGGAACAACTATCAGCCAGTCTTCATTCTCAATCACAACTTGCTCCTGAGATTACAAGAAAATCACTATCAAATATACAAGTAAAAAAAAAAAAAAAAAAAAAAAAAAAAAAAAAATACACAGAGAATACTTGCCAACTACAGAAAATATTGGGTTATTATTTGTAGTGAGGGTTAGTTGTCATCCAAGAACATAAACAAAGTTATTACAAATATGAGCAAACAGTAGGGCTGTCAGTGTAATTTGTGCCACATACAATAAAGTCTCATACAAGTCATACAAGACATACAAGTCTCTCTTGTAAAACAACTTGGGACCACAATATACAGTATATCAAAGTTGTTGTGCCATCCAGGTACATGAAAATAACTTGTACAAACACCTTTCGAATTTCATTTCGTCAGTAAAACAGAAATATTGGGAAGACTTTTGAATAATATATTTATTTTTAATGTTTTATTTCTTGACTGTTGACTGTGCTTGTTGTAGCAAGAGTGATAAATGGCAGCAGTTTGTTTTAATATGCTTTAATAAACATTACAGGCAGTTTAGAAACTCCAAATATGACTTAGTGCGCACATGTTATGCACATTCCTCACGCTATAGGAAGTGTGCAGCCAAAACATGGTCTGCCTAAAAAGGGTGGATAATTCGCCTTTTCACTCAAAAAGTCACTCAAATTGAATGTTTTTTTTTTTTTTTTTTTTTGCATGGCAACAACTTTAAAAAGTGTACCATATGTTCATAAGACTTCAACAGTGAAGATCCAGTTTTTGATGTAACCTTGTGCAATTTTCTATTACACATAAAGGCCGTACCATGCAATTCTTTATTAACAACTGAGATCTGCTGAAAGCAGCCCTGGAAAACTTCTGTGACCAAATAGAAAAAAAACTTCATTCAGTATGTTTTTTTGTGTGTGTGTGTGTGTGTGTGTGTGTGTGTGTGTGTGTGTGTGTGTGTACTATTGTGAAACCATTTATTCAACTTACTGACATATAACATTATAGCACTTTATAATTCAGCTGTTTCATAAGCAAAGTGTTATCCTTGATTGCTTTAAGCTTAAAGTTTTTGGTATCTTAGCAACAAGATAAAATGCAATTCAGGTTGGTTCCACGAATGGGTTCAAAAAGGCAAATAGGGGGCGCAATATTAGCTTGCTGCAAAACTTACAGAATTATTTTTTACAAAAATGCATGGGTGGATTAGCATCTACAGAGGAATTTGTTGAACTTATATGGGCTATTGGCATACTGGATTTCCAATAACAAAGAAATGTAACAACATTCTACTGGCGAAAGCCTTGCACTGTCCCTGTCCCAATTATTATTATTATTATTATTATTATTATTATTATTATTATTAATAATTAGAATAATAATAATAATTGGGTATTACAAGTGTTCATCCCATCGGATATTTACTACATGATAAAAATGTTTTTTACTAACATTTTGTGATTGGATATTTTTTACAATCATTAACCTGAATGTAGTAACATTTTAGCTCTGTTTTGTAAAATCGAGACCAACATCTGATGGTATTCTAGTCTGTAGGACAACCTTGTATAGATTATACTTTATACAGATTATAATATGACATATACATACACATATATATATATATATTATATATGCATATATATATATATATATATATATATAATATATATATAATATATATAAATGATTTGCAAATAATGCAGGAAAGCATTCTCTTATGGAATATTAGTGTTTTTTTGGTATCTGTGTAATGTCTGAGTTTTTATTTTTTTTAATTTGCTTTTTTCTTTTCTTTTTTTGGTGGCCAAATGAGACAGGGTACACTTGCGGTTCTTCAACACAACCTGAAAAGTTCTTGTAACCCCAGTTTAAGAAAGTTGAACAGTACCAGTCGTCACGCCAGGCAACATGAAACACCAACAGAAACATTTAAATATACCCTCCCATATAATATTATTAATTAGGTCATTTTAATTTTGAAGGAAAATTTCTCTCCATAAAAGAAAACTACACTCAAACTTAAATTTCCCTGAAAGGCACTACAAAATAGCATGACAAAAAGGTGAGACTTATTTTTATTTTTGCATGTAAACTAAGCCATGGAATAAATAAAATAACATATGGGACAGAATACATTCTTATCACACAATAATATTGTTGGTTTTGAGCTGTAATGCACTCATGGTGGCGCCACTTACTGCCCAAAACCAACTTCAGGTTTCAGTGTGGAATTTAAGCTTGTATGGCTGCAGCTAAAACTAAAACTAAAACTAAACTGTGTACGTTTTCATTATAGTAACAAATCACAAGAAAGTCACAGATTTTGCAAATCTCAAGAAAGTGGTTCTGAAAATACAGCTAAAAATGACATAAGTCATAGATATGAGAATTTATGCTAATGCATGTCTCATTACAATTGGACAACTAGTTCTATAAATGGAAAAAATGTCAGTGACATACAGTACATATAAATGTCTCTATTGTCCCCATTGGCAAGTAATTAAAGAAACCAAATTCAAGACAAATAAAACAAATAAATAAGACAAATAAAACATATTTATTGCTACCACTAAAAGTGAAAATGATAGTGGTTTAAAAAAGATTTCTAATTTGAAAACGAGATGTGTGTACGCTGCAACGTCTCACCCTTTTTTTTTTTATGGCATGATCATTTCAAGGAACTGCTCAGAAAAAAAAATGACCAACCAACAACGATCATCATGAGTATTTGCTGTCAGTGCTTTTCCTGACATTTTACCATTAGAAATGTTTAATTTAAATAAATAAATAGATAAATAAAATGAAAGATCCTTGAATGTCATCTATCAATCTTTCTTGCTACTAGACAAAACCGCTTGTGAGCAATCTGTATTGGTGTGAGTGGGGGGTGTTAGCTCTCACCTAAGAGCAGTGCCAAGCCGTACAAGCTACTATTTATTACAAATCTGAAAACTGTTATGACATGCAATTAAAAGCATTAGCATATTATTTAAGTTAGTCTGCGTTCTTTGATGAAATGAACTCAATCTGACCATCTGGAAGGCCTCCAAGTGAACTAGTTTCTTCAAACATGGCAATCTGACCAAATATCAGCCTGCTTTAAACTCCCTAGATTTATGTATACATTTCAATCACCAACTGGAAAGAAAACAACCACTTTAAGCAGAAGATGCATAACAATGGGGGTGGTATGTAAACCAAAGAAACCGATGTTCTGTTCTTAATACAACATTAAAACGAACCTTCAAACAATAAAGTATTAAGGGCATTTCTAGTCTAAGCTACAAATTAGATGTATGAGAGGCAATAAAAAAAAAAATGGAATAAAACTGATTAAGTCGTGTCAGCCACTAAAACAGACACTTGTAAAAATGCTACCAGACCTTCTAACTAAATGTGGCTGTGTGGCTTTGAAGAGAATGGGAGTGTGGGTCAGATATATTGTTGATTACCAAATCCACAGTAAGAACAATTCTACAGAAACACACATTTCACTTCCACATAAACATTTTCATTTCACATATCTTCTGGACAGGTGCAGGAACAACAACAATTTCATCGTCACTTCAATCTCCATCAATTACACAGACGTTAGATGTAAAACAAGTTAAAAGCCCACTTTCATTTTACCTGAGTACGATTGCTGATGATGATATTTAGGTCTTCATCTGTTTTATGTTCAACAAAACAATCAAAAACTTTACTATCTGTTCCTGGTTCACATTCCTTTGCTTTTTGCATTTTTAGTTTTCTAAAGCCACTTTCGTGTTCTAAATCTAAAGCATAGTCCTTCGTTACTACCTTCACTTACATCATAAACTTTTGTCTGTGTAAGTCTGATTTTAAACTCAAACTCCAAGGAACTCATGGCAAAATTCCCACAATATGAGAGACAAATATTTTAACTGTTTGAACTAAGAGGAACAAAAAAGCAAAGACCACATTCCATTACCAAATTAACAATCAATTAGGAAGAAATTTTTAAATGGTATAAAGAACTGAAAACATTGAATCGGTAAGAAAATAATCAACAAATGAATTAGTTTTACAGAGTCTTTTATCGTTGTTTATCCATTATTTAGTTTTCATGTGTTATTCATGTGTCCTAGAATGTGAATGTGCTGAATTTATTCATGTATAATTACTGTAGTCATTAAGGCCTTTTAAAAGTTTAACAAAAGAATGGCAAAGCCCTGAAAAGCATGGTACCTCACATATGCATATAGTAAAGCATTGTAAAAAAATCTGGTTAACCATAGTAAAGGACAGACAATGTGTGATATAGAAAAGCATGGGGTATTGCAAATGTATTGTTCAAATGTACTTTAGTAAACTTTTATATTGGCATTTTCTGATTTGTGTTTTTGTTGTTTGCAATTGGCAAAGTTGTCTTTAAAATTCATGTTTCTGGCTTTATTATTATTATTATTATTATTATTATTATTATTATTATTATTATTATTATTATTATTATTATTATTATTATTATACAACACCAGTCATAGTATCCTGGATCCTGGAAATTGAATTACGAAATACAAAATGAAACTTTGTAAATTCAATGACAGATGTTGATCATAAGTCTTTTGAAGATACTGAGAAAGGCGTATAGTCTAAATCAATGGTTCTCAAGCCCCCCCCCCAACCTAGAACAAACCCACAGTGTGATATCATATAAAATTACTGTACATATTGCATAGGAACGCTAAATGAAGCAGGGGCAAGATCCACAGGTTTCAAGAATAAAGAAAAATAATACTTTTAGCCGATCTTAAAATGTACTTTTATTCTGACCAAACATCTCAACTGTAAAATAAATAACCAGATTGTTTTTTTTTATTCACAATTTGAATATTTAATGAAATGTGTTTTTAGCAAATAAATAAATATATATAATTTAAAAAAACTTAATTGAGTTATAGTTTTATATTACTTTTTGCTTCAAAAATAACTTTCCTACCAGACCTCACTGCTTCAAAATGCATCATTAAGTTTGCAATGCATTTTTCGATAGTAAAGGTTTATATGAGCTGTACTATCTATTTGTGATTAGGGTTCAGTAAATAACAATTCAGCAGGGTAGCACTGCAGATGATAATTTATATTTCCCAGTGTTTAGAAATTAAACTTTACCTACCACCCTTTGTAAACAGGGTAGTAAGGTAAAGTTAAAAACTATGATTGAATGATAATAGATAATAACAAAGAACACAGTATATTATATTAATTACGCTAATGGTATGTCATATTAAATAGTGTTATTATTAAAACTGTGATTTATGGCAACATTAGCAAAAAAATTTTTACACGTAAAATGTAGCTTTTAATAAAGATTCTGACAAAATGTTTAAGTTTAAAGCAGTTTGCTATAATTTACAATTTTATGGTAACAAGTTTAAAACAAAGACTGCGATCAGCCACAGATAGATATACAGGGTGGTCAACGTTAACATTTCACAGAGAGAAAATGCCAACTGGCGCCGTGAACTCTCCCTTTTAAGTTCTGAGATTTGCGTATGCGCAGGAAGGAGAAATCCTTTTCTTTAGACTCTATCTGCTTGTAGACTCCTCTGATTTGTAAATAACATATGTTTCTTTAACTTCCACTTTCAAAGTCTCTCTTCAGGTGTATGCAAACATTTCAGAGACACGTGTTACTGTCTGAAAAATGTGCGTCTTACCTTTCACTGACAATAGGATGCAGTTCTGGCAGCTGGAAGTACTATGCAAACAAACTGAGTTTGCCAATGATAGTGGCAATAATGATAACATTATCCAAGGATTGTGGAAAATTGAGAAAGAAAACCTGAACATTTTAAAATGTTTTTTTTTTACCGGCGCTAACACTTTATACACAACTATATACCAATACAAACAAGCATCTGGACACTTAAACATGGTGGGAGGTCTGGCTTCATATTACATCCTTTACTGTTAAGGATTGAGTGCATATGCGCTGCAATGTAATGGTAAGGATCTTAAGGTTATGTAAATATTTTTTGTATTTTTAAAGTATTTCTAAATGGAATGTTTTAAAGCTGTTGCTTAAACCTGAATGTACCTGTCACCAAAGAGACTGAACACTGCTTACAGAAGATGCCACCCTCCCCATCTGATTTGAAATAAATGGTTAGGAGCTTACTGGCTGGTAAAAGCAGGAGACCACTTAGTACAGGTTTTACTGTCAAAGTCCCTCCAGCAATGCTCACTCAAGAAAAACCTTCAACCTCCTCTGCCCTTTGAGCTGAACTACCGTGAACAGTCTCTTAAAGAACTACCTGAAAGATTTTACGTCAGAGTGTCAAAACTCCTATGTCCATCTATATATATATTCAGTCAGACTCAACAGGCACCACCAGCAAATAATCTTGGCAGTTCCAAACCACTGAGAAAGAACAGGGCATCAATTGAAAAGCAGTTCCAGGTGAGACTTTCCACAGTAAACTGCAGTATAAACAAACAGCAGCATGGTGGTAGAGGCATGTACGTGTCATAATAAGGGAGACAGCATAAAAAACACACCAAGAAAAGGGTAGAAGAAAATGTAGAACCACAATGCTTGTACGTATTTTAAGTACAGTATGACTTACTGCCCTGCCTAAAGTCTTGAGACACCAGCCCATTATAGCCATGCACTCCCCGTATTTACTAAATATCTTGGGATCCCTGAATAGATAACAGTCCCCTCTTTAGAAATAAGCAACACTTCAATTTTTAATATTTCAGAAAATATTTTTATGGCCAAGATGCTAAAATGTGAAACCAGAACATCCTCATACTTGCACAGTACCAGAAAGGGATAGCTTATAACAGGTCAAATTTAAGATAGAGTTTGAATGTAAGCACACATGTAAGACTGAGAAAGAGTGAATGCAATGAGGTGTGAATGTGAGGGTTCATGGGCTTCCGATCAACACAGGGCGCCAGCTTTGAAATCTAACAAGCCTTTACATTAATGGTGGTGGGGGGGGGGGGGGGGGGGGGGGGGCATTACCTGCATATATATATGCAAAGAGTACAACACCTTAACCGAGAGTATAAAGGGTGGCTTCAAATGTGATTTTATTTATTATTATATTTACTTAGCTCAAGAACTCAGTGTTATGCTTGGCAGTCTTTAACAACCTACTATCAACATACCCCTTAAATAAAGACATCACAATTGCATGCTAACCAGTTATAATGCTGATGTTAATCTTTGAAGCCAAAGTTAAGACTCCTGCCTGCAATCTGTGCATTCTTCTGCTAAATGTTTTGCTCGCATGAATGGCTCTATGAAAAAGGTTAGGTAATGATAAGGCAGGAACAATAGGTCATGAAGCAGAAATACAGGGCTAAGTTAAAGTGCAAGTAGCAGGTTCCGAAAAATATAACGTTACATGTCCCCACATGTTGCAAATAACGTACCTCTATTTTTAAAAAACTTTTTACACTTATAACTTTAAAGTCTGTTCCAAAGCTCTTTTCAAAGTGTCCACTCTAGTGTGCTAATAGCATAAAGATTATTGCCCACATTGTAAACAGGGAACACAACAATAACGATTCATGATGTGGTACAGAACAGAAAAGCTAAAGCACTTGTTATGATTTTTTTATTGTTTTTTATTGCTTTTCCTGCAGTAATTTAGAGGACAGATCTTAAACCCCAGGGCACTAGAGCGGCCATTTTGAAAAGAGGTTTGAAACAGACTTTAAAGTTACAAGTGTAAAAAGTTGTCAGGATGTTAACAATTAAAAGAAAAATTACAGGTACATTATTTAAACAATTGTAGCAACCTGTTGAGACATAGACATTATATTTTTCGGAATCCTGCTCGCTACTTACTCTTTAAGAAAAGAAGAAAAATAAAGCAAAAGAGATACTGTTTTTAGGTTCAGTGTCACAGACAGACTATTGAGCTCTGCATCAACAATACAAATATAACATTAAGTTCAATAAGGACAGCCTATCAAGGACTAACTGTGTACAGAAGAGAAGGTAGATTGCAAAGGACTTCAGTCCAGGGCATTGGCTGTAGTGTGACTGCATGTTAACCTACACTTTTCATCCAGGGACCAATCAGTAAGGAGCCACTCAAACAGGGGTTATAGGAAGCAAAATAATTTCATGCACTTTTGCTGCTGTATATAGGGCTCACATGTGTAGTTTTGAAAGAAACACACAATCTAGCAAACCTGAATTGTCATTAAAAAATATGTATACTCCATGTGTGGGTGTACTCATCTATCAGATTTCAATTGCCACCTTGTAGCAGTGGCATCACAAGAACAGCTTTGCCAAGCTCCTTACAACAATGGCAATTAGTGCTTAAAGACGAAAAACAACTCCGGACTTCCTCTCTTAGTGCTAAGTCTTCCTTTACTCACTAAATTGTTTTGCATCAGAACCATTGTGTATTCTCTATCTTGTACTTTACTAAGTTAAGTGTTTGTATCACTTTGGTGTAAACTTCTAAAAAAGCACATACTTTTGTCTTTCACCCCATAGTAGAGATTATTCTGTTGTGACTATATTGTTCCACTGAATAAAACAGAGAAACATGCACGCAAGCCACTGATAATGAGACAACTTGCTTATTTGCGCTAAACATTTGCAACCTATTTTGTTAGTACACTGATGGATTGCTATTGGTGTGTGCTTTTCTCCTGCAAACATATTAGATGCAGTGTGCTTTTATTAACATTAATATCATCTTTGGATTGTATGGTTGCATAAGTTAATTCTCAAAACAATGTGCTCAATTTCAATAGGAAAAAAAAAAAAAAAGTCTCATCTTAACCATGCAAAAACTCCCACAATAAAATATAGGTTGGTTTGCTGTAACCGATCAACATATGCTTTTCACCCTGCTCCAAATATAAGCACTGTATATTATTTTTTCTGCCTAATATGTGTTTATTGATGTTCAACTATAGCATTTATTGTGAATACAATTTCTAGAATCTATACAAAATTACTTTATCAAGCAGAGGAGGAAATTGCAAAGCAAATCTGAACAGTTCGGTCTGCTCCAACTGTTAAAATAAGAGACACCCTACACACAACGTATTCACTTATATTATACAACAGCCACACTCTGCTCTCCCATAGTTTTCTATGGAGATCAGCTGTTCTGTTACTACTCAACAACAAAACGACAAATAAATCACGGCTGAGAGATAACACTAATTAATGGCGTCTGCTCTAAAATCATTGCTTACTGATAAAAATGCTTCACATGGACACAGGAGCCCTTCAGTGAAATACAAAGATTATTTCAGATAAACTAAAGTAAATAAGCAAATTTATTCTGTTATCCCTTAAATAAATCACATATATTGATGCCAGGAGCTACTGTTAAACATAAAAAAGTGTTTTGTTTTCAGAATTATGGGAAGGTAATCTCATTATTTAGCAATGACAGATTGCCTGCTATATATGTATGTCATTTTTTTCTTTAAACTATCTAATTACTTATGCCGGGAAAGTCATCTCAGATGGCAAAAACATTTTTTGTGTTGTGTGTTACCTAAAGTGGTCTAATGGATTTTCAATGCATGCTGAATGACAGCAAAGGGCAAAGAAGAACAAAGGGTATCAAAGCAGGTACAGTCACAGACTAAAGTACTGGCACCCTATGCTTATTATGCCATAATTCAGGGGAACAGATTAAGACAAGAATTTAATAAACTTTTACCACTTTTTAATAAAACAAAAAGCAAAATAAACAATTTCTACTAATTTTAGCAAATAATCTTTATTATAAAACAATACAACTAATTGAAAGTATTCGTTCATGACAAAAATATTGGCATCCCTGCTTCTAGTATTTATTTTTATTATGGTTTTCACAAGTTTATGATAATTATTAACCAGTATATTCCATCTGCTTGGTTAAATGTGGGCCCATTCTGCCTTGCATATTTATTTCAGGTAAAATAGATTGGATACACACTGCTTGGCCACAGCTTTTTATCAGATCAGTGAAAAGCATTTCTATTAGATTACGATCTGGTGATTGCATAGGCCTTACCAAAACTTTTATCTTTGTTTTCTTCAAGAATTCCAGAGTTGACTTAGCTGTATGCTTTTGGTCATTGTCTATCAGCCTACAAGCAGATGGAATGTTTTGTGTGGAATGTTTTGATATATGGCTGCATTCATTCGATCTTCAATCACATGAATGTCTAAAACACCCCAATATCATGACGAAATCACCTCCATGATTAACTGTAGGTATAAGGGTTTCTTTATTGAAGGCTTTCCCTTTTTTATCCAAACTATGGTAAATTTTTGGGAAAGAAAGTTATATTTTAGTCTCATTGGACCAGAGAATTTAGAATGCTTCAGATTCCTGTTCATATTTCTTGGCAAATTTTAGATGGTTTGTTTTATGAATTTTCTTTAACCATTTAAAGGTACAAGAGTGGTATATGTCCCATAAAGACAATTAAGTTAGCTTTCTTATTTTTGCAATGAGGTGCACAAAACAGGGTGTAAAATGTATTGACAGACTGGATCTGGTCGTGATACTTGAGTTGCTCTCAAGTGTATTTTAAAAAGAAACCGTTTGAACAACCACTCATTTTCTTGGTACATTAAGGGGTTAAAAGTAGTTTGCAGAGAGGTCTACCTGTATACATCTCTTCTGTGTTCAGGTGCCTTTGTACAGTTTTTTTGTGCACTAGTATACCTGATACTTCTAAATCTTTCCTTAAGTCACTATTTGTTAATCTTGGATTTTCTTTAGCTGCTCGGACTATTCTCCTACCTGCTGTACCCATAATATTCATTAGACATCGACTTTCTAGCATTTCAGTGGTACTTCTTAATTATTGCTGATTGTGGATTTTGGTATTCCGTATTACATCTGCTGTGTTTCCAAAACATTTCTTCTTCTACATTTTTTTTTCTTTTTTTTCTGGCTATTCTATATTGCAGCTTAGTTATTGTGTACTGTTTTTTAATCAATTCATATTTTTTTGTAATTAGTTATATTACATTTTTAGACTTTTAATGTAAAGGTGCCAATGCAATTGCTTCCTTTTTTTTTTTTTTTTTTTTTTTTTTAAGTTAAAGCTAAACGACCAAAAATTTGATCTTTTGATAAGGTTGATGCCAAAAACACAATCAGCTTAGAAGTGTTTGCAGAAGAGAGACAATTTACAGCCAAACTCCTATGATGCAATTTAGAGCCAAGCTCCTGTTCGATTTTTGCATAGTCTTTCACTGGCTGGAACAGTAAGTAGTCCCTACTTTGAACTAGCTGCATGGATAAAAGCGATGTGCACTCAAGTGTTTACCTTCTGGATGTAAATGCAATCAGTTTGAATTCCAGTGACACCAGATAAGCTTAAATTCTCCCTGTACAAGTAGCTTTCCTTTTAAGATGATCAACTTCAGCACTCTCATTCATTTGGATTTTCTTAATACGGATGACAATCGATTTCAGGTTAAAATAATTCAGAACTCAGCTCCGTAGTACTGTAGTTCACTCGTCACAGAGTACTCATGCCATTGGGTTACCTGTATATCAGGTTTCTGAAATTCAGTCTTAAGGCATGAGCACTTTTTCTTGCTTCCTACTTACCAAATCTACTTTAATCAAAAGTACAAGGTGGTAAGGGTTTGTGATTGGTACTGTCTCCAGATAGTACTTACTTCCTTTGAATTGGTTACAGGCTTACTTCCTTTGAGCTGCTGTGCGGCACCTTGAGATGCTTTTGGTGTGAATGGCGCTTTCTAAATAAAATTTGATTTTATTTCATACAACATAAATGTAACCACATTTGAATGTACACAGTAAGTCATAGCTTGGGGTATAGCTGGTTTAAAACAGTTAAGATAGTGTACAGCCTTCTGGACAGGTAAAACGTTTTTAGACTGATTTGCAATAACTTGTTTGCGAATAAAAAAAAAACAAATAGTTTGATTGAAATATATTAAATAAGAATATTGCTATTTAAAGTAAATGAAGATCCTCAACTGGATATGCAAGTGATCAGGATTTTACCTGTGCCTCTGTTATGCAATCAGATACTGAGAAAATAGTAGTACTAAAATGAAACTAAAAAAAACAATGGGAAGTATTTTTCAATTTCCTCATGTTAGATATTGGGAAGAACAAAGATGGTACAATAGTGTACATTTTGACATCATATATGGAATTTGTGCTTTACACAAACAGTACACAAAACTTACATTCTTATCAGATACACTTTCCAAACAAATATATAATTATCAGCATAGGCTCAGGTTCCAATGAAAAATTCTGTTCCTGAGGATCATTATTTCTATTACAAGACAAAAAGCTCTGAAGAAGGCACCAGAGTACACTGGCAGCAAGTCAGACCCATTCTCTCCCAGCAGCAGCTCAACACTTTACTCGTTGGGATTCAGAGAGATCAAAAAGGGATAATCGTCTCTAAAACCAAAGGGCTGTCAGTGATGCCGTTATCAAGTGAAGGCTCTGACTGCAGCACCTATGTAAATCAATATTTACCACTAACGGGCGGCAGGATGAAAACACTGCCCTCAAGGGTTTGTGAGTTAAAGAGACATGAATCAAACGCAACCCATTGCAGCCTTCCTCTGAGGTAGCACTGCAGCTAGAAAGATAACCACTGATACACATTAACTATATTTTCAAATTACTGGATGATAAACTTCTCTTACCCTGAGGAAGTCTAGATTACTTTCCACAAGTTTTTACAAAGGAGGATACGGACAACATGTCCCACATGTCGACCTGTTCCTATCCAGTTTTAAATAACTTTAGCATAAGAGGCAGAAGTGTTAAAGGGACTAGGAGCTCTTAAAATAAACAAATCCCCTGGATTTAAAAGGCATGTAATATGCAGATAGGCTTAAAGCATTTAATCTTTTCAGTCTTAAACAAAGAAGACTACACAGCGATCTAATTCAAGCATTCAAAATTCTAAAAGGTATTCACAATGTCGACCCAGAAACAAGGACCAGGGGTCACAAATGCAGATTAGATAAAGGGGCATTCAGAACAGAAAATAGGAGGCACTTTTACACAGAGATTTCTGGGAGTCTAGAACCAACTACCCAGTAATGTTATTGAAGCTGACACCCTGGGATCCTTCAAGAAGCTGCTTGATAAGCATCTGGGATCAATAAGCTACTTACAACCAAACAAGCAAGATGGGCCGAATGGCCTCCTCTCACTTGTAAAGTTCTTATGTTCTAAATATGAAGGAGTAGAGTATTGATGTGGGCCCTCAATCTGAACAAGTCTTGTAGTCCTTGTATTACAAATGTGCAATCTAAAAAGAGCATTGACCGTACTGGCTCCACAGACCTACAGTATGCAGCCAGACACACTGTTACCTATCTAATCACACTGCACATCTTGTTTCCAGACCATGGACACCAGATCAAAATGCAATGGAAACGTATGCCAGGCCAAGTTAGTCTTTACTATTGCATTTCAAAATGTTGTTTAATTATTGTATTTTCTTATTGAGAAAGTGAACTAGGAGTAATGACCTGGGTAAAAGCAGAAACTAGGGTTACTGATAACTCCCGTTTTAATCATCTGCAGACAGTATATAGCACTGTACTCTTGAACTCCTCTTTTGTGTAACTTAAAATGACATTGCACTAGTACATTGTTTTGTGTTCATTGTGGTGTTGTGATGCAGTAGTTCAACAATCATCACGCACACAGCGTGAGTCGCTGGACCCCTGCATTAAACACCTTTCCACACATATTGTAAAATGCACTTTGCACATGCATTGTTGCTGATGTGCAGAGGTCCTGTTTTGAAACATTTGAAAGGCTACCTTCCTGAACTGATCTTATGTAAATCACACACACTGCCATGAGTTAGAAAACAATTGAGAAACGATACATTTCAAAGTGTAAACTGTTGCTTGTACTGTTGCAATTGTTATATTTTGTTTGTCTGCCTGTGATTAGTAAATATTTTCTTTTTTTAGCTTCCTCTGAACCAACCTCTGGCAACTTTAAATCTTTCACTTAAAATAAATTTAAAAAAAGTTACAGTACTACTTATGGAAATAAGGAAGAACTTCTTTACATTAACTTAAAGATGCAGGGCATGTGATAGAAAGAAAAATTGAATCAAAGCAATTGGGCAACACACAGAACACTTTACAAAGGCAAGAACTGACACATCATTATTTAAAAGTTACACCAATTCAAGTATTTAATGCTTTACTGATAAATACGTAATGTAGAGCTATACAACGATGTGTTATTCTCATTTGTGCCGTGAATGCAAACCAAAATGGGTGTGTATATATATATATAGTAGCGATCTAGGTTAACAGAGGCAGGTGCATCACACAGGGCAAGGTAATCCACACACAGGCAGAGGGTGGGTGCGAACCCAGGACCTCTCACACTAAAGCATAGTGCCGATACTGCAGTACAAAAGAGCCATTGCAAGAAGCGCATATATCGGGCTTATGTCTTTGTATGTGATTACGTCACCTGCCAGCCCTGTTGCTGCCTTCCCCTGTGCACGTGACAAACACACACACACACACACACACACACACACACACACACACACACACACACACACACACACACACACATTACCACACTACTTTCCCCCTCTCATTCCATTGCCAGAGTAAAAAACTGACCACATCCAATTTGCCTGTTACTGAAACTGGACCATAATTGATACAGTTTTACAAGGTAACAGAAATTACCTCCGTTCTCTGCAGTTTTAAAAATGTTCCAACTTTTTAAAAGGATGCTGGCTTGCTATGATGTAGCCAAACAAAGATTTATTATTTTGACAGGATTGGAGCCAATAGCGAAGCGAAGCAGAGTTTATTTGTAGTTGTCCTGTAAAGCCGGCCCATCACAGATTTCTAAGCTGTGGCTTGTGTGTACTGTCAAATTCTCTTAATCAGTGCTCCAGTATTCTACAAGCCTGGTTCAGGTGCCATATGAACAAGCACCACTGCCCCTTACAGCCTCCCACCCGTAGCCCTCAGAAAGGTACCTTTCTCTGGATCTCCTGCTTGGCATACTCCAGCAGCATTGGCACGCCTTTATCCCGCTAGTATTCTCGCTGGCAGTGGTCCACTAGTCTTAGCTCATTGGGAAGAAAATTACTGGCCCACACCTACAAGATAAAAATAGATAATAGCCCATTCAGTCCGGTATGGGTTCAGTTAGAGGTTTGAGGTTTGGCAGGAATGCAGGCCGCATCATTGTACGGTCGAAAATAAAGACATGCACTATTTAATTTCTTCTTTCATTCATATGGTAATGTAACCCCTTAAAACAAATAATTATATATCCTTGTCTGAGCGCAAGGATTTGGCTTATATTTATATAAATATAGATTTTGTGTGACTTAGTTTGTACTATTGCCCTCTAAACTGTTCTGTGGTTCCTAGGCAAATGGAAGTCAGCAGTAGACCGTGAAGTTAATGAGAAGCAGTCCTATTAACCCTTTCAGCGATGAGCTTCTATGATTTTATACAGCGTCTTCCAATGTGCCAATCATAATAAATCTCAGTATGATTTATGTTGATACAAACAAGTATGTCAGCAACATACATAGCCTCTTTCAAAATTACAAATATTAGTATGATGAAAATGAATAGTATAGAATATGAATTAGCAATTAAATGTTTTATCACAATTTGATAAGCAATCCTCAAGATTAATGCAAGAATGTAGTGTGACATACAGATGGATGGGCAGTCAGACAAGCTCCTATATCTCCAGAATCTGATATTCTCATTACTGTATGTTAAATAGTGTTAATACCAAGATTCATGACAATTGAGTAAGCTGTTCTCAAGATATATGCACAAATGTAAGTGTGATAAAGATGGAGCGATGTATAATACGGCAGAATCATAAGTACGACAGTCTCCATCTCCACTATATTTTCTTATGAAACAGCCGAGTGCTTTCTAACCAGCAGATCTCCCCTCCTTTCGAAGGATGATTTATTGTCTTTGGCAGTGGTTCCCAAGCCTGGTCCTGGGGACCCCGTGTCTGCTGGTTTTCATTCCAACTGAGCTCTCAGTTATTTAACTAGACCAGAATTGAACTGATAATTTACTTAATTAGACCTTTTTCATAGTTTTCAGGTCTTAAACAGTTGCAGATTTCAAGTTAGCTATTACACTTTATAAATAACATGAACTCTGCAACTGTTTAAGAGCTGACAATTAAAAGGTCTAATTTAAGCAAATTATCAGTTCAATTAAGGGTCTAGTTAAGTAATAGAGAGCTCAGTTGGATGGAAATCAGCAGACCCAGGGTTGGAAACCACTGGTCTAGAGCAGGGGTGTTGAAGCAGAAAAAATATTCTCTAGTCATTCATACAAATATGACACTTTTAATTGCGTAACCTTACTCTGTTGGCAAGCAAATCTGTTATCTTTTGTTGCACAGTTTGCTCTACTATCACTTAACGCAATGAAAAAAAATATATATATTTTTAAAAAATTAAAAAAGGTTCCTCCTTGGCTCCAGCACTTTACAAAGACATGTTTTGAAGGCTAATTTCAATACATACCTCTGCTGTCTGTCACATGCCCTCTTCTCACTATTACTGATTGGTTAAACTACAGAAAAGTCCTTGCATTGGCTCAGGCACTTGCCTTTCTGACTAAAGAGCAGTGAAACAGGCAAACAGGGCCGATACACCACCATGTACATAAACTAAACATTTAGCCGCCAAACTCAGGTGTTGGACTTGAAATTAATTTGTTACATTATTCATTTTCTTTGTTGTTGCTGGCCAAGTTTATTTTAGCATATTTTGGGGGAAAACAGTTTTACCAATACAGAGCTTTATTACACAACTGTTTGTACTCTATGGTGTGTGACGATAAATCATGTACCATGCTGGAAAGCATACTTGAACAAAAGAGTCATTTAAAAATACATTTTAAATAGTGTTTACCATAAACTCTCCAGTGAAATTCAAATCCCCATTTCCAAAAAAAGTCAAAAAAGTCAAAAAAGAAATAAATAACATTTGATAATTGTTATAAGCTTTTAGTGGCAAACATGTAATGTAATAAAAGAGTTAAAACTGAATCACTGGCAGACAGATAGGGATAAACCTCAAATGTGTGCCTGTAGCAGTAAGTCACATAATTACATTTTTATATATTCTTATATTTGCTTGCACTGCAATTTTATACATTTAACTTATAGAAAGTCTCCTTTTTTGACAAAATAAAAGACTATGACTACACTAAAAAGGCAGCTTTTTACATTAAATTATCAGGACCTTTTTTTATGAATATAGTTCTTACAGAACTCCACACATTGTTGAAAGTGTCAGACTGAGGCAGGGAGACAAGCTGCTTTTTGGGCTTGCTTCCACAAAGGTTCTGATGATAATAATAATCTTTATATAGCACCTTTCATGTTAACCATGAATCAGTTGCAGAGTCACTTACAACATCTCACCTGAAAGACAGAGCACAAAGAGGTTAAATGACTTACTCAGGGTTATGCAATGAGTCAAGCTGGGATTTGAACTGGGGACCCTGTGGTTACAAGCCTATTTCTTTAACCACTGGGCCACACAATCTCCTTTAAAAACAAAAATTCATAAGATCTTGCAGGATGTCACAGTTAAGCCAAATATTTGGTCTCCAGACAACCTGAAAACCTAACCCATATGCTGCACTACCACATTCTATACTAGTGATATTTTCTGATAGTGTGTGGTAAGACATACCTTACCCATGTTGTGTGCGTGTGAGATATGAGGCTATAGGCAGTCTTGCCCATCATGACTGAAACTAACTTGCAAAACAACGATTCTGCTTTAGAGAAATTACATAATGTCAGAGGTTTCAGTTTTTATAGCAAATGAACAAGTCAGGTGAGAAAAGGCCCACTTATACAAAAAGTATATACTATATATGGCACAGGTTTATATACTATGTCCAGCCTCTGTATTTCTGTTTCAGTACCTAGAAGCGGCATACTGAGAAATAAAACAATCACTGGAGTTTATTAATAAAATAAGTATATTGCTGCATGTTTTACTGTCACGTAATACAACCTACCAGCAGGTGTTTACCAAGCAAACACTAGTTGCAATGTGAATTGATTAACAAATATTTACATGATTTAGTATTATGCACGTCCATTTATGAAAATAGTGATTGAGAAATATAAAATAAACACCAAGTGTAGATGATTTAACCAACATAACTTTATGAAATTGGAATTAATCACAAACTATTCTGAAAAGTGCTGAACACCAGAAACAGACAATCACACCGAGGGGGGTAGAAAACATTTCCTTAACGTGCTATCAAGTTGACAGCAGCTTGATGCAAACATGTTATTATTTTAATAATCTACAGCGAAGGATTACACTGTGTAACAATTTATTTATTTTTTTTTGTTCCTGGGTAGTAAGTGTTATTTCCTAATTGCTTATGACTATAAAAGATTTATTAGTGTATTTACAGTATAATCGTAAATCTCGAAAAACTACTCACTTCTAAATCTTTTGTAGTCATTTTTGTATTACTTTAGTATAAATACATGTTAATTTGGATTCATATGTTGTTTTTTTCTGACTTTATGTGAACGTTTTCCCATTGGAAATAGTGATATTTTGAAATATCACTGTCCTGGTCACAAAAGCAAAGTTTGTGGGGAATAATAGCCATTTTCTATACTTTTGAGGCATAAGCAATTAGGAAATAACACTTACTACCCAGGAACAAAAATTGTGTTACATAGTGTTATGTGTCTGCCATTTAACTATATGAATTCCTCTGATGTGTTCACCCCCCCCCCCCCCCCCCCCGAGGGGTGATATATTGGCCCACTTATTAAACTGTTACTTCTGACTGTAGGGTTCAAAACACATTTATTTCCCTAGCTTGCCACTTTGTTGTATGTATTCATAAATCTGTTTCTGCCCTTTTGAACCTTTGCCGGAGAGGGCTGGTACAATCGGAAACCAATTAAATGTTTCTGATTGAACATGTTTAATTCAGCCAGGTGATGTTTTGAATTCAGGAGACATTTTGACAGGAAGACCTGAAGCATAACCGATGTAACACGAAAATAGCCACTCAAAACTGACTTACGACCAGGGTTACGTTAATAAAAATAGCAAAACAAATCAAGAAAGAAAGTGCAGGAGTACGTACAACAAAGTAGGTAGCTAGGGAAGGAAATGCGCAGTGTTTGACCCTAAAACCTGTTCAGTAAGAGACACAAGCACGGTGGAAAGAAATCTGCAATTGACTTTTTGGGTGTTTGCATTGTGATTTGCAACGGTTTTGCGATTCCAAAGGAATTCAATAAATATGTATCAAACAAAGGAATAAAAAATGAGTGAAGGCCTTTACACACCAGACACGATACGACAAGCGAATGTGTCATACGGCACACCGCACCACGACAAAACAAATAAAACATGTATTTTTTTTTTATACGAGCCATTCACACTGCCTGCGATGTGACCGGGGAATCTGAATCGGCACAAAAAAAAAAAGAAAATGGAATTGGTGTTTATTTTTGCAATTTTGTCACGTGACCAATGAGGAACGGTTTCCCTTGCGTGCCTTCAGTAAACAATGGCAGAAGAAAAGATCATTCTTGCAATATCATAATACCTGAAGCTGTACAATAAAGGACACAAAAATGATAAAGAGGCAATGAGGGAGAACATCTGGCAGTGCATTTCCAGGGAACTGGATACAAATGGTGTGTATGATTTGTATACCTTTACTGAAATAAGTATTCTGAAAAGCTATTATGTCTTCTACATTTTTATTAGCTGTATAACAGGACTATCATACGTGTGATTTTTTTTCCAGCAGATGATACAGTTACGTTGTGCATTGTGCATAGTGCCACTAGTGTGAAAGGTAAGTGTCGCAGGACAAATCGCATCACGTCCGGAGTGTGGAGACCTTAACTGTGGTAAAGGTTGGATAATAATGACAACTGTCATTAACTGGCTCAAAAATGATTGCTACCATTAATTGCAACTTGTTCTGTTTGTCTACATTTTGCTTATTGGCTTTTTTATATAAAGTCATACCTCTATTCTCTCAACCACCACTTTTTTATGGGTAACACTTTTGTCTAAGGGAGACAGAAGAATGAGACATCTCTTAGTAGCAGTACCATTGATCCTTTTTAGCTTTAGATTACCAAGATACATGATTATTGCCAATAGTGTGATTACCATTAAGCATTTTTCAGTACAATAAATAATCAAGACTAAACTAATTGTTAATAATTTCACAATCGTGTGTTGTTCCAACACTAAATGAGGTCTAAATAGACAGTTTGTATGTTCAGTATGGTTCCTGTATAGTGGTATTTTACAGATGCTATCGTATTTTACTGTATAATGGTTATTGACCGGTTTTCAGAAACCAATTTCCACATAAGGCGCTTTATTGGACTACCCTACTTAAATTGTCAATCCATATAGAAATTCTATGTGACAGAATATATAAGAAAAGCAACCGTTTAGCTGTACCTTCTTTCAGTGACAGGAATAAAAAAGAATTCCCAGACTGATAGAAAGGCTATTAAACTGAACTCTACATGATGACTGTACCATTGAGCTGGGATCGAAAGCAATATTGAGCATCAGCTTGTTTTCTCCTTCTGTTTACATGTGGTGCTCATATCTAAATTAAATGACTTGAGATGTGACAGGTAACATTAAAAGCATACAGATTGCTTCACACTCATTCAACAGACATGGAAACTGCTATTCACACATCCTGGGTGTCTGGCAGTGCCTTGCTCAGGGGAAATAACAACGCTCCAGGGAAATGAGGCCCTGGTACTTATTTTTGCCAGTATGAAGATGAAAAAAAAATTGAAGTTGGGAACAAGTGGACTAGAGAAATAATTTAATGGAAATTGAAGGGGAGAACAGTACAATAGTTTTATTTCATGGACGCCTAGTCTTTGAAAACTCACATTTTACTCACCACATTTTACAAATATCTAGAAGCCCCAAACTAAAGCTGGGCTTCTAGATATTTGGCAAAGCATTCATGTGTACCACCAAATGTACCATGAAAGGAGAAAGTAGTACAATCTTCCATAGGAGAAGTAATGGGAAATTCAATTATCATGACTTGGGACATCATATATTAATAAAATAAACATAAAGAACTGGATGTGGTTAGAACTCATCACGTTAGGGTCATAACATATCATCCTTGTTCTAGCCTAATTGTTGGCTAAGAGCAAGACTTTAAATTTTTGATAATGCTTTAAAAACCCTTTCCCCATGTACCTGTATTCATTTCTGTCTCATATTGTCCCCGACTGCTGTTCCAGTTCTTGGGATGAAAGTCTGCTGCAGCTGCCTAACATCAAAATGTAAATAATAGGGCGCTTTGTGAAAATGTGTCCTAAAGGCATTATATAAATAACATTCTGTTGTTGTTGTTACAAATTTCTTTTTAAACACAACACAATGGATTGTAATTTCACATATGTTTAGGTACAGTATATATGTGTCTTTGCAGAATATTTAATTTAACCTTTTTAAATCACAATTGTGTATCATATTGATTTTTTGCAATAATACATATACAGCACACAAGTGGTAGCCACAGTAATTACTACCAAAGACCATTAAAAAATAAATGGGTGAAACTTTAGATTACTCATACATATATATATAATATATATATATATATATATATATATATATATATATATATATTATAAATATATATATATATATATATATAACACACAATTCTACATGCTATAATCAATTTATGGTCAAAGATCAATATGGTATTGTTGATCAAACTTATGGTTTCAGGGTGTAATTTAGGCACCCACTGCAGAGCAGTCTGAACAATTCCAGCTTTTCATGTGTGCTTAATTAGACAAACCACACTTTGTGTACAATTAAGGCTCACAGGAAAAACAGCTTTAATAGCTCCTCAATGGGAGTCTTAAATTGTTCCCTGGGTTTAAACATCTTGTGGTATTAAAATCTAATTTATCAAGGTATTTAAAGCAAAATGCAATTTGCACCAATAATCTTTTAAACACAACTCAGATGATTAATTTAAGGACCCAAGAGTGAGATTCGTTTGTCTGTTCTTAATCTTGAAACATTAACATGTTCCTATTATTGATAAAAAATGTGTTTTTTAAATGTTCATCCGATCAATGATTTTTATTGTTTGCATAGAGAACAAACCTACTATTTACAACTGGTGACAGAGCTTTAAAATAAAGAGGGGGGGGGGGGGGGGTAATTTTCCAAAGTCAGCCAGGACAGCAGAGGCTGATGACCATGACTTAACTCATGAGCTCCATATGCGTTGGTCCCAACCGTATGCAGACTAATGGGAAGCCAGGAATGATCCAACCTTTGAAAATTCACTTTTTTTGTGTGTCAAGTCTACCAAAAGAATATTATAATGTATCCTTGATAGATTAAGTGAAGAGTCATCATTTAAAAGAAATAAACAAGGCTCTGCTTTAACCTGTGAACCAATTAAATCACTTTATTAAGGATTCAGCAGTGCATACATGTACTGATCTTACTTGCAAGTTGTGTTCATGTTAACTTTACTTCAAATATTGTTGCAAAACTGAATTCATGTAAGCAGATATTGTTGAGTTTTGAGAATATTTTTAAGAGGCTGGTTACATGCTTTACGGATTAACTATTTCCTGTTTGCGTACAATATGATTTTTCCAGATTTGGGGAATGTTTTTTTTTTATCTTCTTATCCATTGTTACAGGTTTACTAGCCAAGTACTCATGATGAAGATGCTGAGTAAATCATTTAAGAAACCTCATGTCTAATAATGAAAGCTGTGCTTTGGAGTCACATGTTTATATTTTGGATTCAATTGGAAAACAAAAAATCACAATTCTGGGCTTTTTGGGGGTTTTTGGGGTTTTTTTTGCACAAAGCGAAAATGTGTAGTATTTTTTATACAAGCTGTAAATTCTTGTTAAAATAGATTTTAGATACTAAAAAGACTGTTACATTCCTTTATAAGTGCATGCTGATAGCCATTGCTGTGAGAGATAATAATGTACTATAGATGATATTTTAGCTATACACTATTTTTTATATATTTGAATAGGTTACATACTGCAATGCAATTTATTGCAGTAGAGGAAAACTTTATAAGAAACAGTGAGAAAGAAAAGAAGCTTTTGAGCCTGGTCTTTCTTTTTTTCGACTGACATCAAATATCTCCCCAATGTTCTTTTACTTTAAATTCCCTTTTTTTTCTTGTCACTTGCTCAAAAGCAGCAGCACAGTTTGGCAATGAAACAATGACTGGACTTTTTTTTTACATCTCCAGTCAAAACTGCAGTCCGCTCTGGTAGTATAGGTAGAAGATGTGGAATGATTGCTCATGGTATACAATTGTTATTCTCCTCAGGGCGATGTCTCAGTAGATCATGAGCCCTGACAGGGGTGAATGGTTTATGTTAGGACATCCTCCTAAATGGGATTAAAAAATGTATCCCATGCTAGATAAAGCAATACTTGTGGTATTAAAAAAAAATACACCTCCACTCATAACAGCAGAAGCAGTAACGTTCTAATAAATATGTTTTTATTTTTCAGTATTCAACAATGCAACTATTTAATGAATTATCCTAGGGTAGGTTTTCTATTAAGTTACTAGTGCTGAAAGGTTTATTTTGCTAGTCGTCATGTACTCTAGCATTCAGTTTCTCTATTCATTGCTACTTTATATTTCAGAGATGTCCGCTAATTGCTTGTGATTCCCTTTTAAAATTTGTACCTGATACAGTCACAACGTGCAGTACATTGCACTGAATGACAATACTTTTAAGTCTCCATGTCTGTATAATAACCTTGTTCCTAATACAATTGTAAGCCATTAGAAAATTCAGCATGGTTACAATTAACTTCGCCAACCTACAAAGGGCTACTTACACAATTGATTGGTTTGTATTTCACTGTTTAAAGTTATAGAAAACCTGAATAACAGAGAATACAGGTATTATAGCATCATCTTTCATATACTATATCACTGTACCATCCAGTGGTCTTTTTTTTTTTTTTTTTTTAATTGCAACCATATTTAAAAACCTGCTTTTAATGTCCCCATTTGTTCATTCCAGTAGTAATAACAAATGGCTGGTAGCATGGGCAGAACAAAAAACAAAAACAAGAATAATGCTCAAATAAATGTGTGATTTGTTTACTCAGAATAGTCCAGATGGGATGTGCAAGTCATTTTCAGTCACTGCTTGTGTCCTATAGTGTCCAATACTGGGTTACGCTGAGGAAAAAATAAAGGAAGTGACTTAAGAAGTGTTAAGTCAGTAAACTTGTAAGCTAAATGGAGTTTGTTGTAGGGATAGATTGACTACTAATTTGACAAAGTTGAACAGATGAGGTAAAAAATATCAACATCTGTGGGCTTGTCACCTCTTTTAAAAAATGTATTAATAAATCATGTATTTGATCATATCTGATGCTCTATTTGTGAACATACTGTATTGTTACATGGTATTTTAAAACTGCTTAAGATGTCGTAAACCATAGCCACGGCCCACCCAGTTAGCACACAGGCCCACCCAAATGTGCCTATGTGAATGTCAAGTTTAAGTAAATGTATAATTTATTTATTCCTATTTATTTATTTTTTTTAAACTGTGCACCCTGAAAGCGAGAATTCGAGTTTAGGAGAAATAGGCTATAGAGAAAATGTCGCAGGCTTTAGCCAATCAAAGCAACAGTAGTCACTGTGATGCAATGTTTGGGTGGAATGTGCCTCTTATACTACGAATCATGGGCAAGCTGTGTTTGATTGACAGCTTGTGAGGCAGTTGGTGCAGATCTGTTAAGTCCCAAACGTTTCCATATTCCAACCTTATTTAAAATGTGCAGTTTTTTTAAGCAAACTTGCAGGCTAATTGGTATTTTTTTTTTTTTTTTAAGACAACGGACAGATAATGAATCCACACAAGCAACTCACATATCATCGTCTTCCTCCGAATCTGCAAATTATTCATTTACATCTACTTCAGCAGTGGAAATGGCAACATGTGAAAATAAATGTCTGAAGAGGAAAATTACCAAATTGATTGTATGATTCGTTTGTTACTTCATCTTTGGGAAAGTCAACCAGGGAGTACTCTAATGAAGATTTGAGAGTAATGTGGAATCATAATTTACTGGATTGTCAACTTTGTGAAATGAAACATGATATGGCCTCATGAAAGCCGCATCTGCTAGCTTGCCAACATCGGACACATTTGGCAATAGAAAAAGTCTACTACTGGCATGTACTTGTATATTGTACAACGTTAATATGGATGAAGTTAAGTTTTTAGTCTTCGTTCAACAAATAAAGTGCAAATTGACTGTGGGGAAAAATGACCCAACACTAATTTAAGTTTGAGATGATTGCCACCTGATTATCTTTCCAAATACACACACACTTTTAAGGCTCTTCTCCACTATGAACAGGATTAAGACAGCTGTGCGAGCTTAAACGCTGACAAGTCGCATAGGCAAAATTCTTGATTGATTAAAGAAGGATGAGAGGGACAAACTTGACAGACTGCTGTAGTGACCCACAGGTTGCAGTAGAGGGAGCTGATGCTCCTGAGAACTGACCATGAGGATTTACTTTAAGATCTGATTACATATTGCTGCCGTTTCCTGGTAAATAATCATTACCTGTGTGTCAGGTGAATCATACTCCAATACCCTAGCTAAAAGCAGACCTACTGCACAGGAAATGAGTAGCTACCAGGAATCAGCAGTTTATTTATTATTTTACTTTGTACTTAAAAAGTCTGTAAATTCCAACTTGCACTAGTATTTAAAATGTGAGAGGAATTCGGGTGCACAGGCTAGTAAGACATTATTTAAATGATAACTAAAGGGTGCATCACGAGGATAACAGTCCTCTGAGTCTGACTGCAAAGGAATGAATCACAGACAGGCAGTGTATTGCTGAGAATGGCCATTGTTAGGTCTGTTTATGAAACCTGTCCTGTTATGTTGTGATAATATTACACTTCTCATATAATATTTGTTTTATTGATTTTTTTGGTACCTAAAACATTGAATTAAATGGTACCAGAGAATTGAATTCCCTCTGTATCCACTTTGTACAGCTGGGGCAACACAGATGTTTGATTTGTACTATCCTGTCAATGTGCCTCAAGCCTAATTTAGACTTCATGATCATCAAATCTTTAGTCTCTTGAAGAGCAGTCAGAAAAATTATCAAAAGTACCTATTGGGGCCAATGATGGCGTGTTTTTTTGTTTTGTTTTGTTTTTCTGTTTTTTTTTTTTTTTTTTGTCCTCTAGCAACTACAAGTCTAAAACCATCAAAATTATTTGTGCATAGGTCCCAATGTCTAACATATGAAATGACTTTCAGTCACTGACGTCCTTGAGATTAAAAGCTTCATGTACCATTGCCAGTTTTAAGTCCTGACATTTATTTAAACTCATGGGTATATTGCCCCCAGATCTACCAACAGCTCAGCCCATTTGTCAATTACTTTTTTGATCTCAGAGACCTGCATGTGTGGCAGGGTGATATCTGACCAGGGATGGAAGCACATCACTTTACTGGAAAAAAAAAAAAAATCTGGATTAACGGACAGCTGCAAACAGGTGTATTCTTAGACTGTAAAATGATTACACCGCTTTTAACCAGGGGAAATACAAAAACACTGTAAACAGTGTAGGTTCAAGCAGGAGCTGACAATAATCCAGGTATTTTGAGGGTATCATTGACCAGTCATTTTTAGGTAAATAATTTATTTTGAGTCAGTCAGTCAAGAATATTTTTAAAGAATCTGATGTAGTTTGGAACAGTCTTTGAAATCAAATGTCTCCTAATAGGTTTTTAAAATTCTTAAGATGGTCTATGGTTATCCTTTATATTGTGCTGCCATCTTGTGGGAATGCAATGTTAAACCGTTCAAGAGGTCAATGTACTTTGGGCCATGTTCACAAAGCATTTACCACCATTCTTAGTTAACACAGTTTTTTTGTTTGTTTGTTTGTTTTCCTTAAAAGAAAACAAAACATTGATATTAAAACACTATCCTTTTAAATGATGGATTGACTTTTGACTATTCCAGTAACATTATATCTAATGTATTAAATGTTATACTTTTACTTATTAATAAATATAACTATCAGCTGTGGGAACGACTGTATAAAACAAAATTCCAACCACCCAACTGGAGGAACAGAGATTTAAATTTCACTGTCACATAAATTCAGAAATAAAATGGTTTAATAAGGATAAAGACATGACAGGCGAGACACCTAAATGCATTCTATACCCTGCGCCAGAGTATAAATGAAAACTATTGTGGTTATTTTTAAATGTGATTGTGAAAATGACTTTAAATATAAATAATTAATATAATAAATAAAGCTAGTAAAAATAAACTTTGCTTAAAGCTTTTAAAAAATATATTACACACTGTACAATTAGAGTCAAAGGAGGGTAGATTTGCTTTGAAATTACATCCGATGTTTAACATGTGGTTACATTTAGGAGAATGGCTTTTTAAAGGGAGTCCTAAAATTGAGTGTCAAAAAATAAAATAATCAAACAATACTTAAAAAAAAGAAGAAAATTAGGGTAAAATGCCCTTAAGGTGACAATTATTTACTTTTTGTAATGTCTCAGATCTCTCTGGTGAACTTTCATGCGATAACAACCCAAGCCTCCCCCACTTTTTCAAAATGCAAACTGAATTGCATTGCCACTTCAAAAGTGAAGATACATGTAAAGTATGTGTCCCTAGAAATATGGCAAATCATTTGACCAAAGAACTGGAACACACTGGCAAAAATTTGCTTGGAGTAATAACCCCAGTGTCCTTTATGCTACCTTTAAATGTTACTATATTCCAAAAACAAATTACTAACAAATATGACGATGGAAACTTGTCACTGCACTGTAAAGTATTGTATATATGTTGAACAAAAAGTGTATACTGGTGATGTTATTTATAACATGGCCTCTAGAAGCCTATTGATGAAACTAGATGTTTTATACCATTTTGCTATAAGATTTGTCACTGGTGCCCCCTACAGAACTCACCATCTCGACCTTAACAATCTGATGAATTGGCCCTCTTTATATACAAGTCTACTGAAACACTGGTATATGTTAATCTACCGAACTGTAATTGGGAAAACAGCTGCAGTCATTCAGTCATTTTATTAAACTTGTTGTTCCCTGGGTATCAACAGTTTTTGTTCGTCACTCAATTCAGTTTGCAACAGCCAAATGAGTTTCAACAAAAGGTACAATTTGAACAGTTCATATCTGAGGTCACTTTTAGCCATAGGGTTGACTCATTGCTGACTGGCATCTGTACTCATTGTCAGCAACACATGTAATGTCACAAGTGTATGTAATCCTGCAAATATTAAGTCAATACATCAAATTGTTTCTGAAATACAAGCTTTTGACACTGTTGAGGCAGCGGCTTTGCAAAAAAAAAAAAAAAAAAAAAAAAAAAAAAAAACTATCTTAAAATGGGTTAATTGTTCTTGTACTTGACCTATACATTTACAGAATATCGTCTGTGTAATGAGTAGGCAATATCTTGAAGCATTGACCCCAATATAGTGTCCACAACACTGAATCACGAGTTTCACAAAACCAAACGTATACATAATGTAAGATTGTAACCCATAACGGTAAACACTTTGAAAAAATAACTTCGCCTGGTGCTGATTTTCGTGGTGGGTGTCGATTTCTCAAAGAACCTTAACAGAACAATTTAACGCAAAAGTTTGTTTATTGTAAATTAAAGAATTTGGCGTAAAAAAAAAAAAAAAAAAAGCTGGTGTTTGTTTATTGCCGTCCATGTCTTGGCGGTAGATAGACTAAATAAAAATTACTCATAAAACGTCTTTCCCTCGTTAATAGCTATTTGAAGTCCCGTATACAACTGCTAGACTAGTCTGTTTATCCTATCGGAGTGCAAGAAGTCACTTAAACCAGTACGTGTGTGTGCAATGGCGTAGGTTTTGAACTGCTAATTATTACAGAAACAAGTGGGGCTTTGCAGGTGGTTGGCGGTACTCAAAAAATTAAGCCAATACAATACGACGGTTTTTAAACCGTTTTACAGCACCAGAGAATCCACTTGTATTGCTGGAAAATGCCATAAAAGGCTCTAAATGTAACATACGGTACAATGAATGGGCAATGGAAGAAACAAAAAACTGCTGCGGTCAAGACACCAGATGATTAGTAAAGCTACCAGACCATTATATTACACAGAGTGTAATGCTAAACTGTAATCTAAAAAGGTATGGAATTAAATACATTTTAATGCAATACAATGTTAACGTATTATACACAGAACTGTCCTCACTTGATTCTTATAAAACAACGTCAACACGGCTAGATTGTATAAGAAGGTAACATTGCTGGGTACAATTTCAGATATTGTGTGTCAGACTGGCACCTTAAAAAAAAAAAAGAAATAAAAATACTACAAACGATTGAGAGCAAACTTTGTCATTCAAGTTCACTATTCCCAAGTGTGATATAACCTATAGATTTGTTTTAATTATTATTATTATTATTTGAAGGATGGGGGGGGGGGGGTAGTCTCTACAGCTAGATTTATATTTGAGGAATGTTAGCAAACTGTATTGTCAACAAGAAGTTTTGGGATAAACTACATTATAAAGTCAAACGTGGCACAATGCTATTTTTAAGCATTTAAGCTAAAGCTGTTGCCACTTCGGGTAAGAATTTGTTTGGCCTTCCAACCAGGAAGGGACAGTGGTCGCATCAGGTTCAGGGCGCTACCATTGGAAGAACTCTCAGACGAGAGCTCCGCAGTTGGTGGTTTTAGAAATCAGTCTTGGATCATACTTCAGAGCCAATCGGCGTGCAGGGGCTGACTGTAATGTTGCTCAATGTTTAGACGGAAGAAGTAGGCTTTTGTGATACTAAAGTGTTTTATACTTTTGATTAATTACCTCCCAGTCGCTGTTTATATGTGACTTGCCAGATGCAGCCATGTCTTTTATTTTAAAAGTGTTAAAACTCGTGGTGGTGCTCGGAGTGCTAGCATTGCTTGTCCTGTACACACAGTATTGGTTGGGGAACAAACAGTATGTGTTCAACAAGGACGATGTTGCAAAGCTGGCCAAGCAGTATGCAGGTAAGTATATAATTAACAAGTTTAGAATATGTTGGGTGGTAGCGTAATCTCACAATGTTTATCTTTTTCAAACGAAGTTATAACAGGTACTGTATCACTTTTTTTTTTTTTTTTGCTACAGTGCAAAATGACGTCTCTGTACAGTGTGGCAGTACTGCTGCAACTAAGTTGCGTCAGTTAGGATACTTCTGAACAAGTCGATTATTAAAATCTTTCAACATTAAATAAAAAAAGTGGCAATCTGTGCCGCCATTTAAAGATTTAATTGTTTTAATTCTGTCGATTTAAATGTATTTCTCATCACAAGCGATTGTGCATATTGTAATTATTTTTACCTTAATTCAATACCTGAACTGGCAGAAGTGAAAGTGTAATATATATATATATATAGAGTAACGGTGGGTGCCGCCCACCTCTCCTGGCAGGGACTTTTCAGGATCCCTGGGCTGGGGAGTTTCCCCACAGCTGCCAGGCAAAGACTTTCCAGGGACTCTGGGATGGAGAATTTCCCATCGCCACCTGCCTGTACTTTCACTCCCTGAATATTTGGGTGAGGATATAAACACACTCTTATTTGTTTTTACAAATGAAATTCGTCCGCTCTATGATACAGGAAGTACTGTAGCGATGATTATATATATATATATATATATATATATATATATATATATATATATAGAATATATATACTATTTATATATCATATAATATATATATATATATATTGCTATATATATATAACGGAAACTGAAACCAAAATGTGAAAATTGTAATGTGAAAAAAATTGAAATGTGTAGAAAGTGACTGAAGACATTTGGTGGGTCTTTCTGTTCTTTTTAGTTCCTTTAAAAAATGGGACCTGTATACGCTGATCGTGTTCATTGGCCTGTCACACATGATAATGATAACTGGCTCGATTTTGCATACATAGCGTTATTTTCTAGTCATTAAAGGGTCTACTGCAAGAGCCCTTGGGATAAAATATGCTGCTGTTGTATTCAGATGCTGTACTTAATTGTTTCTGAGGTGAATCAATATGTTAACCAGCTGAGTGGTCGTTGCAGTCTGTCGGCTCAGAGTCATATATCAGCCTGTTAAATACTGTGATTTAAAATGATCAATAAATGCTTACTTGTGCTTTGGGTTGTATGCACTGTTTTATAAATGAGCACAACAACCTTATAGTTGAATCAGTTTGCAGTGGAAGTGGCCAGGTCTTTTATGAACCCCCATTTAATTCACTCCAACATTTCTGTATTTTAATAGGCCTGGATCATGAGCTGGCTTTCTCCAAAGTTGTGGTGGAGTTGAGGAAGAAGTATCCTGGTCACATACTTCCAGATGAGGACCTGCAATGGGTATTTGTAAATGCTGGTGGTTGGATGGGCTCCGTGTGTCTGCTCCATGCTTCCCTCACAGAATACGTCTTACTTTTTGGAACTGCAGTGGACACTGGCGGTCATTCAGGTAGGGCTGCCAGAGACTGCTTCTTAAACAGATTTATTAATGGCCAGGTTTCCCAAGAGCTGACAAAATGTCTGGTCTAGAATAAAGCAGAAGCACTCTTTTATGGCCCTTTCTGGATTATATTGGGTTCAAATAATAGTGCCCTCTGCGTTTATTTTAATAATGTGATTTTGTTTTAGTCATTGATTTGTCATTGATTTTAAAACCTGGAGAAGATCACTTGTGTTTTATAAATTTAAAATGGGTTAGAAGGACCAATGTGTAAATTGATAAGTAGGTATTTAAAAAAAAAATATATAATACTGGTTGTGAAAGCTTGATTACTCGTCAGACTCCACGTCTTTCGAACTGAAGCAGTCTGAGGTCTCGACAAATGTCGTATAACTCCAAAAATATATATATATATATATATATATATATATATATATATATATATATATATATATAAAAAATACAAGTTTTACAATGTTCAAAAAGATTCGCAACTTTTTGAATGTGCATAATGTCTAAGACCTTTGCACAGTAGTGTATGTGGGGGAAAAATACATGACTTTCAATTTAATGAGGTCATTGTTTTCCAGGTCGCTACTGGGCTGAAATCTCTGATACCATTATCTCTGGTACTTTCAGACAGTGGAAAGAGGGGACGACAAAAAGTGAAGTTTATTATCCAGGTGAGTTTTATGATAACCTTTTAATTAATATGAGTTTCATGGGGTTGCATAAGGGTAAAATCTGAATTTTTGTAATGATTCCTAAAGATCATTTTAAAAATGCATGAGGAATTGAAGTGGATTACCACTGGAACAGCAGATAATGCATTGGAATTCACAGGAATTTACAAAAAAAAAAATAATGTATTTTTATTGAGAGGTGCTGGACCTGTGAAGTCAGGTTGCAGGAACGAACATGCTGAGTGTATTCAGAGTGAGTTTTTGTGACAGACATTCTGCATGAGAGCACATCTACATTAACAAAAAGTCAATAAAATGAATTCTAATTAATTCAAAACTAGTTAACCAACCAAGGTTTTACACCAGTGTTAAAGTCTATAAAGGGGTGTTACTGCACTCCAAATCAATATTATAAAATACTGTGTTTAAGTTGGCTGCAATAAATGCTTATGCCTGGCAAACTGCATAAAGCATACAATAATATAAACACAAGTGAACCAGAGTTTTGAAGACTTAGTGAGCCAGAAGCAGGGATGCTCAACAGAATCTCATGCTATTGAATTCCTTTTTGTCCCTACAGGTGATACTATTGTGCATGCAATAGGTGAAGCTACATCAGTCCAGTGGAGTGCTGGTACCTGGATGGTGGAATATGGCAGAGGATTCATTCCTTCCACATTAGGATTTGCACTAGCTGATACAATCTTTAGCACTCAGGACTTCATCACTTTGTTTTACACGGTTCGAGTTTATGTAAGAGGAATGCTGCTAGAAGCGAATACGTTGCTAACTGAGACTGGGGTCTTTTAATCTGAACTCTGCTGTAAAACTAAGTATCTAGCAGGCAGTGGTTTGCAATGTTTATGATAATTTTTGGTATTCTTGGGAACTGCGTGTTTTGTAGACAAATCTGGGAAGTCTGATTGATTGTTTTCAAGGGAAGTATGATGAACACCCTACTCTGCCAGACGATGCATTTAAATACAAATTCAGAATCTTTACAACTTAATTTTTTTAAATCTGAAGTTTTAGTTAATTTAGTCAATTACAAATGTTTAGTGTGGAGTACCTGGTATATCCAAAACATAAAACTGAATCTAAATACGGTAAAACCATGTAAAGCAGGCCTAGTGAGCACATATTTTGTCACTTCACACACACTGGCTTGAACTCAGTTCAGTTATAAATTGTGTGTATGGAAATATTTACTATGTATTTTCATATAACATGTATACTTTGGATATGCAACATAATTTATTTTCTGGCGCCTGTGCATTTCTGAGTTGCTTTAATAACTTAACTTGTAACATTTTTACTAATTCTAATCAATTGTAGTGTTGTCTCTATTAGTATATGTAAAAGTATTACTTCCCAGTAACAATTTGTAAGATAATTGAATAATGCATCAGACTTGTTCTACATAAATCAAAATTGTAATGTTTTAAAATGACACTAATAACATATTTTCATTACTTACAGTAGGTAGTGCATTAATGTGGTTTTACATCTGGATGCCTGGGTTAAAATTTGAATGCAAATTAAATCTGTATCATGGTGTTAAAAAACACTCCACATAATTCTTTGTTGAATTGGCATGGAAACTAACCCACAAGAAGGTTTTCTCTGGCATGCTCCTGTAGCAATGTGGGGAAATCCCAATGACAGCGCAGTTATCCCTAAGTTCCCTTCAAACATTTAGAATTATAACACTAAACCCACGGTAATCATAGGGTAAAGGAAAGTTATTATGAAATATGTTGGCTTGCAACAAATATGGGAAAAAAAAAACACAAAAAATTGGTGGTGCTGATCTGATGACCCCTAAAATTACAGCAGACCTTGAAAATGTCAAGCAAGGTTAGATGGCTAGATAGACAGGGAGCATCTATGTAGAGTAGTCTTGTACGGTAAAGATGGCCACTTTCATAAGCCCTACAGTGGCTTGCGAAAGTATTCACCCCCCTTGGCATTTTTCCTATTTTGTTGCCTTACAACCTGGAATTAAAATGGATTTTTATTTGGATTTCATGTAATGGGCATACACAAAATAGTCCAAATTGGTGAAGTGAAATGAAAAAAATAACTTGTTTAAAAAAATTCTAAAAAATAAATAACAGAGAAGTGGTGCGTGCATATGTATTCACCCCCTTTGCTATTAAGCCTCTAAATAAGATTTGGTGCAACCAGTTACCTTCAGAAGTCACATAATTAGTTAAATAAAGTCCATCTGTGTGCAGTGTAAGTGTCACATGATCTGTCACATGATTTTAGTATATATACACCTGTTCTGAAAGGCCCAAGTGTCTGCAACACCACTAAGCAAGCGGCACCATGAAGACCAAGGAGCTCTCCAAACAGGTCAGGGACAAAGTTGTGGAGAGGTACAGATCAGGGTTGGGTTATAAAAAATATCTGAAACTTTGAACATCCCACGGAGCACCATTAAAGCCATTATTAAAAAATGGAAAAAATATGGCACCACAACAAACCTGGCAAGAGAGGGCCGCCCACCAAAACTCACGGACCAGGCAAGGAGGGCATTAATCAGAGAGGCAACAAAGAGACCAAAGATAACCCTGAAGGAGCTGCAAAGCTCCACAGCGGAGATTGGAGTATCTGTCCATAGGACCACTTTAAGCCGTACACTCCACAGAGCTGGGCTTTACGGAAGAGTGGCCAGAAAAAAGCCATTGCTTAAAGAAAAAAATAAGCAAACACGTTTGGTGTTCGCCAAAAGGCATGTGGGAGACTCCCCAAACATATGGAAGAAGGTACTCTGGTCAGATGAGACTAAAATTGAGCTTTTTGGCAATCAAGGAAAACGCTATGTCTGGCGCAAACCCAACACCTCTCATCACCCTGAGAACACCATCCCCACAGTGAAGCATGGTGGTGGCAGCATCATGCTGTGGGGATGTTTTTCATCGGAAGGGACTGGGAAACTGGTCAGAATTGAAGGAATGATGGATGGCGCTAAATACAGGGAAATTCTTGAGGGAAACCTGTTTCAGTCTTCCAGAGATTGGAGACTGAGATGGAGGTTCACCTTCCAGCAGGACAATGACCCTAAGCATACTGCTAAAGCAACACTCGAGTGGTTTAAGGGGAAACATTTAAGTGTCTTGGAATGGCCTAGTCAAAGCCCAGACCTCAATCCAATTGAGAATCTGTGGTATGACTTAAAGATTGCTGTACACCAGCGGAACCCATCCAACTTGAAGGACCTGGAGCAGTTTTGCCTTGAAGAATGGACAAAAATCCCAGTGGCTAGATGTGCCAAGCTTATAGATACATACCCCAAGAGACTTGCAGCTGTAATTGCTGCAAAAGGTGGCTCTACAAAGTATTGACTTTGGGGGGGTGAATAGTTATGCACGCTCAAGTTTTCTGTTTTTTTTGTCTTATTTCTTGTTTGTTTCACAATAAAAAATATTTTGCATCTTCAAAGTGGTAGGCATGTTGTGTAAATCAAATGATACAAACCCCCAAAAAATCCATTTAAATTCCAGGTTGTAAGGCAACAAAAAAGGAAAAATGCCAAGGTGGGTGAATACTTTCTCAAGCCACTGTATGTGTAAAAAAAAAAAAAAAAGTACAATTTGTCAAGGCACTGCAAAGGGCTGTCTTAGTCCAACAGAAACATTGGTGCAGTTACTGTCAGCACTAAATCTGCAATAACCATGAAATATGGAGCTAAAGTAAAAGGTTAACTCTTCAATTAAGAAATTGTTTTATGGGGGGGGGGGGGGGGGGGGTCGGCTTTTCTGAAATGTGTTCCCTTTAAAGGAATACAGAAATATCTGACTCTGTCCTGTCAAATTTAAAGGAACACTAAAATGAACACAGTTGATTATGGCCCTGTTTTGATGTAAACCCTGGATAGGTCCGCTGAGCCATATCATTTTTAGGCGGACAGGACATGTTTATATGTGAGAAGCTGGGTAACTGAAATAAACGTACTTGCAAAAGCCAATATGTAAGTTTTATTATTTTGTCTGCATGTTACAAATGTGTTGAAGGCAGCTGTTTTCTAAAACCCTACTATAGATTAAAAAATACAAAAAAAATTGAAATATCTTAGAAAATAATTATAAACACCCTCAAAGATTATTCAATTGTAGTAATGAAAAAAATAGTATATTTCAACAATACAGTACAGTACAAAAAAAGTTATCTACATGTGCCACCCCATTTTACTTTTAAAATCTAAACTAAACTAAAGCAAATATGTATTTGGGAGACTCATTCTGTGCAAACAACAAATACATACATATTTCTACACTATGTTACAGTAATGTGTTATAGAAATTACATTTGGGACAAATTTGGGATTTTCAAAAAACAACATTATTTCTAGCAAACTATTTTATTACTTAATAATAATAATAATGTGTAATGACTCATAATAAACTTAACTGATTTATTTATTTATTGTGTGTGAGGCACTTTCCATTCATTGTCCCTTATAATGCACAGTGATATGGTCAGTTGTCTGGCTTTATCAAAGATGTACAGTCTGTTTTAGAACAGACCTTTCATTGCAATTCCATCAGGAATCAACATGCTTAATAAACATATGTTGCCGTATTTTAAAGTTGATATAGTATAGTATTATAAGAAGTACAGATATTGTTAATGGGAACAATTGTACGAGACACGCATGTATTTGTGATTCGCCATGCTTGGTTTTCAGTAGATGGCAGTGCTGCATTCAAATGGTTTCCTTCCAAACAGGTAATGGTGTGTATTTGGTCGTTGGTTAGTAACCTACTAACAGTGTTGTTTGAAAAGTGTTATTGTGTGCTTACGCAAATAACGCAAGTGTATTAGTTCCAACAGTGGTAGTGTGCGTAACTGTGATGCAGACCGAAGGCTACGTTCCGAACCAAAAAAAAAAAAAATCAGATTGCGGCAAGTTTACTCCTAATACTTTTCAAATTATGATAGGGTATTTAATGTAGCTTCAAAAAGTGAAAAATACTGTGGAGCTTTAGTATAAAGCAATGAAAACAGCCAACCAAGCGAGAGAGGCGGTGAGTAACCAGTAGTACCGCTGGTACATTTTATTTTTTGCCTGAATAAACACATAAGCATTGCATCGGATAAAATAAAGAGTAGTGTTTTTTTTTTTTTTTTTTTTTTTAACTACTGTACATCATATATCACTAACGCATTTTCAGAAACCTGTGAAAAGAAAGTGTTTTCTTAAGTGAATTAAATGGGGTTTTTTTTTGTTTTTTTTTTTACCTTGTAGTTAATAACAAATGTATTCTAGTAATAGTATGAGCATATTTAGGAGCTATTATTCCACGGAGACTCAGTAGTAAATCGCCTACCTCAGTTGCAAATAAACACAGGGTTGTGTGAACTTAAAACCGCTATATTATTAATAGAAAATACATTTGTTTATATTGCTACTGTTTTCATGTGCTGTGAATGTGGAGTCTCACGTTGCCTTGGAGATCAGTGGAAGTCACGTGATTTTTTAACAGCCACACACATTGCCAGGGAAAAAGGCATGATTAATACCATCAGGCATTGACACAAATTGATTGCGTAGATCAAAAAAGATAAGTCTAAGTAGAGTGTAATTAATAGTACTGTATTCTAACAGATGTAATTAAAGTGTTATTCCAGAACACGTATTATTAGGCCACTATCTGTTATCAAATACTGTTTTAAATAAAAATATATTTATTGTGTATCAGTAAATAAATGCAGTTCTGAATAAGCTTGCAAATGTAATTGACCTGTATAGTTAATGTTATGTGATACTTAAAGTGTGCGCTTTATTTGTTTTGAAGGATGAAATGAGAGCAGAAACCAGATGGAAGAATCTGCCGATTGTGATTTTCCACTACATGACACAGGAAGGGTAGGTACTGTATTAACTCAGATGTGGTTGTCACAGTACATTAAGATACTTAACTACAACTACTGTAACATATACTTATATATAAAAAAAATAAATAAAAAATAGGAGGATGGAGCTTCTTTCTCCTCTGAAATGCAATTGGGTGAGACCCTTGCTGAAGAAGAGCCTGGCTCTGAGAATGCCTCAGAAGCCAGTATCACCCCGTTGTCCAGCTTGGTCTCGGCACTCGTGGGACATGCTACAGCTTTCCTGCAGGTCCACTGGACACCAGCAGCAGAACCGCGCCGGTCCATTTTCCAGACACAGGTGCTTGCTCATCGCCCTTAAAAGGATCCCGGCTTTCCCAGACTTCATGGAGGAAGTGCGCTCCTCCTGAGATCGCCCAGCTTTGGGTCCTAGCATACTAAAACAGGCCACACCGCTCGCCTCCTTGGAAGGCGCGGATAAGCTCGACCTAGCGGGGTTCCCCCCAGTAGACTCCACCATTGCTGCCCTGGTTAAAGCTCCGCCGGTAGGTGGTCTTGCTAGAGACCTGGCTTGCCCCAATGCAGGGTGATGGAGACACATTTAAAGCGAGCTTATGCAGCAGAAGCACAGGCAACTCGCTTAACTAATACAGCTAGTGTGCTGACCACATATTTGGACGGTGTACTGCGCGATCATGTTCCTTCTCACTTGTAAATCCATCTCAGTTACATATGTGAGCAGGAGGATGATGGGAAATATAGTTCTGAGAGGTCCATGTGGGTACATGTGAAGCCATCTTGAGGCAGAAAATGCAGTGTAAAAGTTAAAAAGAGTGGTCAAAATGTAAAAAATAAAATAAAAATTAAAACAATACACACACCGTACATAAACAGTTGTAGCAACACAGGTGAACATGTAACACAATAAAATAAAAGGTCCTTATATACCCTCTTTCCATTAGGCTGTATTGATATGACTGAACATATATTTGCAATACTGAAGTGATCCAACTACTTTGATTGGTTGGAATTATCAGAAACATACAAGGCTAGCATCTAGTTAGTGCTGTATCAGTACTGTTTGACTGTATTTGAGTCTTTGTCAAACCTTTTAAACTTTTTAGGAGAAAAAGCATCCAAGAAGAGGGGGAAAACTAAAGAGGTAAAATAAATACATATATTTTCTACTGACATTGAACAGATGTGAATACAGCTTTGTTTTTGAAGCTTATTTTTTCTTACTAGTTTTTTTTTTTCCTTTAGAAACAAGTGGTGCAAATGTTGAATTTTACTAAAGCTTAATGAATGCATCCCAAACTTTCTACGCTTAAGACCTGTTAGCCCCTATGCCACTCTGCGTTCAATATAGGAATGCTCCTCATAGAAGACTATAAATGACTTGTTTAAACTCTTCTAGCCCAAGAAGAATTAGATTTAAAAGTGATGACATTTCTTTCTAAATGTTGTTTTTGTTATACTTATTACATTTTACAGGAAGCACCATTTGAGATGATCATTTCAACATGACATCACAGTTCCTTCAGGAATCAATTATTTTATCCATTTTATATTATATTTCAGAACCCCCAGCTGTAACTACCAGACTCTTCCCAGGACAAATCAGCCCCAGGGCACTCAACGTCCTCCATCGAAAACAACTGGAAAAAGAACAGATCCAAAGACAGCTGTCAGAGAAAGCCCTAAACAGGTGATTGGTAGGACCCTAGATTAAATATTAACAGATTTTCAGACACAAATGATACCAGTTGAGAATCCAAGGCAGAAACTTTATCTTTTATTTTGCAGTAGTCAAAGTACCATCTCTGAAACCACCCTTTCCCTAATTCACAGCTATAAATTCACATATCTTTTTATGTAATTTGATGTGGTCTTTTACTGTTTCTACACTTACTGGTATTTGTAATGTTTAATAAGGTCATCAGCATATTCTATCTCTGAGCAAGACCGAGCATGGTAGAACATCTACAATGAGGCCAGTATAAAAAGGACCCCAGGAGGTGTGTAGCAGAGACTTCTGCCATCAGTTAAACCAGTGAGTTTGTTAAAGTTGCAATGGAAAATATCCAAATAAACAAAGTCACTGTTTCATGTGGAAAGAAATTACCAGTACACCCCTCATTGTAATTTTTATATTGGACTCATTTGTCAGTGTACACATTTTAAGCTTGCTCAGATATTGCTCCAAAGGTAAAATAAGCTGTAAACGTGACAAATGTTCATGAGTATATATATATATATATATATATATATATATATATATATATATATATATATATATATAATGTGTGTGTGTGTGTGTAATGGGATAATAAGTATTACTTTTTGCATTAAATTACATTTAAGTTCAGACACTTAAACACTTAATTGCATTTGTACCCATTTGTATCAGATTATTGAGTACAGTGTTATGTGTTATTTCTAGAATCAAGAGAAAAGAAAACACGGTTTTGTCTGTCAAATGTTTTGCGATTGATACATTTTACCATATTGTGCATTAATTATTACAACCTTTTCATGCTAAAAAATGTTGCCTTTATTTAAACCTTAAATAATGTATTAATCTTGAAGGAGAACGGCTATTCAACCCCTCCAGAAACTGCAGAGTTTGATTTAATTGTGTCATCTCTCAGCAGGAGTGGCGGAAGAGAGGGAACACAAATAAAAAAGGTGATCAAGAGCCAAAGCTTTAACAAAAACATGGTATATTGCTAAAACACAAATAACTATTTCTAGGCTTTCATTTCTGTTATATTCTATGATGGTTAACAAGAAAATGCTCATCTTTGCAGAGACTAATTAAAGGTACTGTTTAATAATATTATAATATAATAAGAATATTAATAATAATAATAAAATATAATAATAATAATAATTATTAATACTTTATTGACTTGCTACTACTGTTATGTGGTTTGTTTTCTCATAGATAAGGCATTTTCTTACTTAGACTCAGGGTCATATTCATAAAACATTAAAGTGCCTGTAAATGTAAAAAGCTCAAAAGCATTTCTAGACACATTAACACATTGCACATACAGACATATATGTGGTAAACTACCATTAGAATAGGCCACCACTTGTCAGTATACTTTTTTCAATCAAAAATACACAAAAGAGACTATATATATATATATATATATATATATATATATATATATATATATATATATATATATATATATATATATATATATATATATATAGGGAGCCATTTAATAATCTAGAAGACACGTTTCTAGGTCCGCTGCCAGTTAAACATTAAATCGTGAGAATCTCATGAGTTGTGTGTAATGAATTGCTGTATGATAAAAATGTGTTGTCTTCCACTGGCTTTTACACAGGGCCAAGTGATTGACTTCCGTGGACTGATCCAAGGTGCAATTAAAGGAGCGTCACACAATGTAAACGGCTTAAACGGTTTAGCTTGGTGTTCTAAATTAACCATCTTTGAATCAGGAGGAAATTCATTTGCATGACATATCAAAGTATCAAGTTTAGCTATGTTGAATCTAAAGCGTAGAACTGCAGGTGATTTACAGTGTCTGAACACAGTTTATTATGAAGCTTTACCTGATACTTTTTTGTATTTGTTTCTGATTTCTATAGGAACATCTTATTAAACCTGTCAGTGCCTTTAGTAGAATGAACAGTGAAATGAGAGAATTGGCAGCTGTAATAAGCAGGGTAAGAAATGCACTGAAACTGTTTCAGAAATAGATTGAACCAAAGCGAGGTAACATTGTTATGGTGGTATAATGTTAAAACTATCAGGATGTTGTCTTCTCTTAAAGGATATATATTTGCACAATCCAAATGTGAGGTGGGATGACATTATTGGACTTGATGCAGGCAAGCGATTAGTCAAAGAAGCTGTCTTGTATCCTATTAAGGTACTGTGATAGCAAATTCTGTGATATTTCTGCAGTTCTTTGCGCTGTTCAAACATAAGTGCATTTCTGCTAAGAGCTATAAGGAAAGAAACACATGTTATGTCTTAAATCCATACCAGTATCATTCTCAGATCCAGGGTAGTGCATCTTCTCTAGATTGTGTAGTTTGAATGATCAGGAATAGAAATGTGTGGCTCAGCCCTTGGATACAAATGAAAATGTTTTCTTGGGTGTTATTTATTTGGCCTCATACATTTTTTACAAAAATGGTGGTAAGATCAAAATGGCTAACTGAACCTCAACTTTATGAATGATACAGTAGAGTGGATTTCTACACATTTTTAATGAAGTCAGTTGTCAAGTACATTATTATTTTGAACTGATGATGATGACGAAAGCATCTCTGTCCCCTTTTAGGGCTTGTATTGCAATGCAGCCCTAGACAGAAAGAGGACCTTATTTTCTAAAACATGAATTCAGATGATCTCATAGTAGATAATAAGATCTATGTTAACCATCTAAATAAACACACCAGGTATATAAAACATGGAGTGCTTCACTCATAATAATCATTTGAAAAGCAGTTCCATCGCTCTAAACCTTTAAGTTTAGCCTTCCATATATCTATCGGTGGTAATGTCATACTTCCTGCCTTAAAGTGTATCATATTTTGCATTTTACAGTACCCCCAGCTATTTACAGGGATTCTTTCTCCTTGGAAAGGGCTATTGCTCGATGGACCACAAGGCAAGTAGTCACCATGTCTCTAGAGGTTAATTAATGCAATACTACAAACTTTTAAATGCACTACATTATCATTTTATATTGGAACAGCCCAGGTCACACATGGTAAAAGTAATACACCTTTGTTTTTATAGTAGTCTTAACCAGTGAGTTAAAGACTGATAATTCTGAATCCTTCTATTTATAATTATTTAAAAAAGCACTTTAGGACCTGCAGCTAACCATTTAAATATAACATACTTCATAAACCTACTGTAGATAGATTGTCTCAATATTTCAGCATCTATCATTGTCAGCAAATGGAGAGGGGATTCAGAAAAGCTGATTCGGGTAAGTTGTCTGGAAATCCCTAGCAGTCCACAAACTGGCACTAGGCACCATCGCTGCACAAGAACTGGATGGATATGGGCACTGAAGAGACGAGTCATGCCAGGCTGGGCAGTGGGTGGAAAGTTTACATTACAGCTGTCTCTGCTCGTCCAGCTCTTAGGACTTTAGTCTACAGTGCTGCCAGTCCAACAAAAAAAATTACATTATGAATCAGATTATTTAAAGTGTAGTTTTCCACTCTTTGCTCAGGTTTTGTTTGATCTTGCAAGGTACCACACCCCTTCTACTATTTTCTTGGATGAGTTGGAATCAGTAATGAGCCACAGAGAAACAGGCCCAGGGTAAGACCCTTCTGCAGTTGTGACAGTAATACCAGAAAACAGGAACCAAGCAGTTCATATCCCAGAGTTATCCAGTCAATTTTGATTAGCTTTGATTTCCTGGCTACCTAGAATCTCCCTACAGGAAGCTCAAGTTTGGAATAGATCAAAGCTGTTGTTTTTTATGAATGTTTTAGTCATATAGTTATTTTTTTTTTTTTTACTAATAGCTGTAACTGGGTAGGATAGTAGTTGAAATACATATTTTACTGCTAGATACTGAAGTCCTGTTAGCCATGAGAGACAGTACCTTTTGGTTTTGGCATTTTTTACGCACTATAGTTTGTGCATTAGAGAGGCCTATTGCTAAACGTCAAAACAACAAAAATCATATGTAAAAAAAATAAGTTGTTTTCCTAGCCATGGTTGAGAGTTAGACAAGAACACTCACCTAACCTGTATCACAAAATAAATGTATTTCATGTTAATAAAGGTAGAGTAGCTTCAAACCGCAGTGCTTATGTGGTCCTTTCTCATGCCATGCTTACTTGTGACACCACTATGTGTTACCAGTATTGGTCTTTTCGTTTAAATGTATAATTAAGATTCTACTTATTTACAATAATTGTTTGTTAACCTTTGTAATTATCTCAACTGTATTTTGTCTTTCTTGGAGTCTGTATTCTCTTTTGAATTATGTCATGCTAAATGCTGAAATCACAAACATTTTCACTTGTCCCTCACTTGAATCAAGTTGTTGTTTTTTTTTTAATAAATTTATGTGTTGCCAATGATTTTTACCCCAGTTTTCGCCCCAATTTGGAATCGCCAATTGTGTTATAATTAACCCCAGTTCACTGCTGCAACCTGCACTTCATGAGGAGCGCCTTTACTGAATGTGCCACTCGGGAGCCCCCTGAATCAAGTTGTTTAACAAATGCATCTGTTTGTTTTCACAGAGGGGAACATGAAGGCAGCCAGCAAATGAAGACAGAGTTGCTGGTTCAGATGGATGGCTTGGCACGCTCGGATGATCTTGTCTATGTATTAGCGGCTTCCAATTTGCCATGGTTAGGAAGTCAATTAGTTAACCTTTCTGGACATAGAAGCACATGGTTACACATTCATTTGGCTCTATGACAGTTTATGATATTCTGAATTATAATAGCCTTACTTTGCAGTTTTTGTATTAATGCAAAATGAGATTACTTTGTATTAGGCTTTGCAGAATAAGAAATAGGAAGGGGGTTTACATTATACGTGATTTGTTTTACCATTCTTATTTTTTTGTTTGCAGGGAACGAGACCATGCCATGTTGCGAAGATTAGAGAAAATAATCTTAGTGGGTCACCAACCAAAGAGGCAAGACAGGCTATGATCAAACTTCAACTCCAAATCAATTATTGTAAGGTGACATTGGTTTTATGTTGGGAAATATTTTTAAGAAAAATGAAAAACTGAAATATCTTGCTTGCATAATTATTCAACCCCTACACATTAATATTTGGTAGAGCCACCTTTCGCTGCAGTAACAGCTTTAAGTCTTTTGGGGTAAGTATGTACCAGTTTTGCACACAGTGTCGAAGTGATTTTGGCCCATTCTTCTTGGCAGATTTGCTCCAGGTTGTTCAGGTTGGTTGGACGACGCTTGTGGACCGCAATCTTCAAATAGTGCCACAGATTCTCAATGGGATTGAGATCAGGACTTTGACTGGGCCACTGTAAGACATTTACCTTTTTGTTCTTGAGCCACTCCAATGTTGCTTTGGCCTTGTGCTTGGGATCATTGTCCTGCTGAAAGGTGAATTTCCTCCCAAGCTTCAGTTTTTTAGCGGACTGAAGCAGACTCTCTTGCAGTATTTTCCTGTATTTTGCTCCATCCTTTCTTCCGTCAATTGTAACAAGATGCCCAGTCCCTGCTGATGAGAAGCATCCCCACAACGTGATGCTGCCACCACCATACTTCACTGTAGGGATGGTGTGTCTTGAGGCATGGGTAGTGTTAGGTTTGCGCCACACATAGCACTTAGAGTTTTGGCCAAAAAGCTCTATCTTGGTCTCATCTGACCACAAAACCTTTTCCCACATCGCAGCTGGGTCACTCTCATGCTTTCTGGCAAACTCCAGACGCGCTTTCAGATGGTACTTTTTGAGTAACGGCTTCTTTCTTGCCACCCTTCCGTACAGGCCAGTGTTATGCAGAGCTCTTGATATAGTTGACTGGTGCACCATTACTTGACTCCCAGCCACTGAACTCTGTAGCTCCTTCAAAGTGATTGTTGGCCTGTGGCTTCTCTCACAAGTCTCCTTCTTGTTTGAGAGCTGAGTTTTGAGGGACTTGGCAGTGCCTGTGTGGTGTGATGCAGCTTCCACTTCCTGATTATTGATCCAACTGTGCTCACTGGGATATCCAAACACTTGGATATTATTTTGTACCCTTTCCCTAATCTATGCATTTGTATTACTTTATCTCTAAATTCTGTAGAATGCTCTTTGGTCTTCATTTTCCTTCAGATTCACAGCCTTACCATTGATCCTTCAACAGTGGGGTTTTTATCCAGAAAATGTGACAGCAACTTTAATAGTTCACAGGTGGAGGCCAATGGTAAGATAATTGTGTCCTCGTTAGGGCAATTTCTTTCATCGGTGCAAACTGGGAGCTTCCACAGCACAAGGGTTGAATACTTATGCAAGCAAGATATTTCAGTTTTTTATTTTTCTTAAAAATATTTCCTAACATTAAACCAATGTCACCTTATAATAATTGATTCTGAGTTTCAGTGTTTAAAAATAGAATATCAAACAGAACGAAGTTTTACTGTACCATTTGTAATTCGGTAATATGAGAGAATTGGCCAGGGGTCTGAATACTTTTGCAAGGCACTATATATATGATATAAGATTATTCAAGAAAATGTTAAATACAAGCATTTAGTGATCATGAATTTATTTCTTCAATTATTTTTATAATTTTTTAAATTTTTGGAATGTCCAATTATTATTCAACCTGGCTCACCACTGCAACCCCCGAACTAACTCGGGAGAGACAACAACAAGCACTTGTGTCCTCCAAAACAAGTGCCATCGGCTGTCTGCTTTTTTTCAGTCTGCGTGCCCACCTATACTGCCATATCCAGATCTTACAGCGTCGGAGGATCATGCAGTTCCTAGTTGCATACAGGCTGGCCTGCAGGTGCCCGGCCAACCAAATGGGTTCCTGGTGTGCAGTGAGCCATGGACTGCCCAGCTGACCTAACCCCTACCCCACCTGGGCAGTACTTGGCCAATTGTGCGCCATTCCCTGGGAACTCCCGTCCATGGTCGGCAGTGGGATAGCTTGGATTCGAACTGGCGATCTCCAAGCTATAGAGTGCCTCCTGCACTCAGGCAGAGTGCCTTTACTGGATTCCCCCCTAGCCACCAATTAATATGACAAAGACCAAAATATAAAATGTTTGGTAGTTTAACAAACAATCTTTATAAATAAACGAAAGCACTTAAACAACTTAAGCCAGAAAAAGAGGTACTTATTTCCAACATCTGCAACATAATCAAGAAGTATTACAGACCAAATTAAACTGAAACGCTTGAAAAAAGTGCAACTCAAAAGACTATTACAGGTAAAGCAGGTATAAGAATTGTCTGAGCAGCTAAAAGAAAATCTACAATTTAAAGCCAAGGACTTAAAAGAAAGATTTCGGTTTTGTTTGTTTTTGTTAGTTTGTTTTCGGTAATCGATAATAACTGAAAACACACTCCCGAAGACCTGTTGAGAAGATTCAGTGGTTATGGTGCACACTAAAAAATGTTAAATTCTGCCAAATGTTTTTGTCTTTAAGCATTATTAAGTCATTTTAAGAAAAATAAAAGTGAGGAAAATACAGAAATTATTTATGTATTTATGACATAGGTCAAAATGATTGCATATTACCTTTCAATTCAGGGTGTGGTAGCCAGTAGAGGCCGCTAAACAAACAGTTGAAATAATAGTAATGGTTTTATGGGTTAGGTTTAGGGGTTATGTTTTTGTTTTTTTTTGTTTGAGACCTTAAAATAAATAAGCTGCACGAGCACAACGAGAGCCATAGTATTATATTTATTGCTTCTAGTTTTCGGTTTTAATTGAGAAACGAGAAAGCACCCCTGATACAAAAAAAAAAAAAAAATGAAACAAACATCAGAAAACACGTTGTTCTTGGTTTGAACGTAGAGGCCAGATATCAGAATCCCCATGTTCCTGATATCTTCCCCTAGTGTTCAAAACTGACTGTTTGTGACTATATATAATATATATATATATATATATATATATATATATATATATATATATATATATATATATATATATATATATATACATATATATACACACACACACACACACACTTTACAATATGCCCAATACTGAAATAGTGACTCCTATTCACCAGTGGGCTTGATCTGCAAGGAGATGCAGGTACTCACGGCCTTTTTTACTGTCCTGTGGGTGTTTTCTGATGTATGAACAGTTTTTTCTTCATCTGTATACAAAGGTTGCATTTTTAAAAATGAGTTCTTGTGATGAAGTGCCATTTTCCTATTGATCTTTTGTAACTCTAAATGTCACAGGAAAATTTATTTCACAGAGAGCACCCAACCCATAATGCGGGTCCTTCATTCAATATTGTTTTCAAACTTTAATTAAATAGTTAAAGTTCCAGCATTAATTAATTAAGTTTTGGTGTGTAGCTTTTTAGCATTATGTCTGTCTTTATCCGTGTATAGTTAGATGATTTTGTTTATAAAATAATACGCTGTAATTTGTTGTTAATCACCCAACTACAAACTTATATTTTTCAATATTGCTAAAATAAGATCAAGATAGATCTCTGCAACCTCTGTGGATGGCAACCTTTAAATACATCAGTGTCACATGAATGTCCCCATTTAGGTGATAGTCTATCGTCTAACTCATTCTTTGCCTCATTTTCACTGCCTAGCACTACAGGCTGCAGCTGCCCACAACTAGCTGCTGAAATCAAAAGAGCATTTCAGTGGGGTTTTTTTGTTTTTGTTTTTTTTTTCCCCAAACCTGGCCAACCTCAAAAATTCTTGCTGTGTGTCAAAGGTCACAGGAGGATTGTATTTGATTTTAAAGAAGCTGGCGGTAACAAATACATTTAACCATAAACTCATTACAAATAAAAAGGAATCTGGTTAAGGAAAGCACAGCCAAACAACTTTGAGTGCTTAAGTCTGCCTGCCGTAATCTTGAACGCAAGTGGAGGTTGTCTGGTCAAACTGTTTACAAAGAGATGTGGACTGACCATCTCACGTGCTACAGACGTGCACTCGCTGCGGCCAGGGTGCTTCTCTGAAATCAGAACTATGGGACACGGTAAACCTAATGTTCTCTTTAAGACCATTGACAAAATCCTATATCCAGCCACCGACATATCCATCTCCGATTCATCCTCCTCTCTAACCTGTCATGATTTCTCACCGGTCAGCTGATGAAACATCTCACGGATAATAATCTGCTTGAATCTCTACAGTCTGGCTTCCGTATTGTGAATGAGCCGGTTCTCCCTCTGTGCTTGTCCTCCTTGACCTAACAGCCACTTTTGGCACCATAGATCATGGCATTCTTCTTGACCGCCTTCAGAAGTATGCTGGGATCTCTGGAACCTCTCTATCCTAGATATCCTCTTACCTATCCGGACACATACAGTCTGTTTTCTATGCTGGATGCAGTAGTGTCGCAAACCCAGTCACTTGCGGTGTCCCACAAAGGTATCTTCTTGGGGCCCCTTCTATACACGCTTTCCTTAAGTCAACTCATCCATCAACACAGCCTCATGTTTCACTGCTATGCTGATAACATCCAGCTCTACTTAAACCTCAACCCTGGATGCCCCTCTGCCATGGTCTGGCTCTCGGCTTGGATGTCTGCCAGTTTTCTTCAGCTGAACACTAGCAAATCTGAACTCCTTCCAGTAGGACCTAAAACTCAACTTAAGAATCTCAATAGAGCTACCCACAACCTCAGAAACTGTCTGCCCTGCTGCCTTCCCCCACAGTACGAAGCCTTGGTGTACTTCTTGACAGCTACCTCTGCTTTGATGCTCACATCTCCTCCGTGGTCAAATATTCCTTCTACCATCTTCAAACATCTCCAAAGTCTGTCCCTACCTTTTGCTCCCGGATGCGGTGATACTTTATCTTGCATTTTTCTCCTCGACTCGATTACTGCCACTCTTATATGGTGGTCTCCCGGCACGCACCATAAACTGACTGCAGCTAGTTCAGAATGCCATTGCCAGGCTCCTTACCAGATGTAAAAAAACATGATCACATCACCTCCCCCTTCTTGTCTAGCTACACTGGCTACCTGTAAAGTTCAGGATTACTTTAAAAACTCTCCTGCTCACTTACAATGCCCTTTATCACACAGGTCTGGAGTACCTCCTCGACTTGCTGACCCGCTGTGTCCCTGCTGAGGGGGCTCCAACGCTTTGGTGCATGATGCGCCCGCGTCGCTAGTTTTAAATTAACTCTCAAGACCCGCCTGTTACCTCTTGCTTCCCATGCTCTTTAAGCTTGATATCTGCTATTTGCTGTTGTGTTGTTGCTACTGTTACATATTATGCATTTGTCACTGTATTTAATGTATAATGCTTTTTTTTTTTTTTTTTTTTTTTTTTACTGTATGTCAGGTATTATGCATTTCTCTGTATTTAAAGTATTATGGATTTTCTTCTTACTGCATCTTGTAAAGCGCTTTATGATGGTGGTCCAATATGAAAGGTGCTATATAAAATAAAGATTGATGGAAACAACCAGATTTTGTCATTGCGTTTATCATAAATAAAAACCAAAATGTGACTTCAGACTTTTGAGTTGTGTGCCAAAGCAGGATGAACATTTAACAAAGCTCTCCGCTTTCAGTGAGCAAAATAAAGCTGAAAGAAAAACAATAAAGAAAATAACATGTGTGCTTTACCTAAATAAAAGAAAATAACACACCTCCAAGCTACGTGATGACACACTTCCTTTGTAGCCAGTGTGGTTGCATAGAGTACGAGATACAAACCTGACCAGACAGCCGTGCTCAGCCGCTTGGGCGAGCCGTGGAAACACTCCGTTTTGTTGCCGTGGGCAGCCACAGCTGAAAAGCGCTAAACAGTGGAAAAGGGGCATTATAATAGAAACTGTTTTCTGGCAAGTTGAAACTGCTGATGGGCCATTACTATATCAAGTTAATTGGGTAGTCACACAAAATAATGCTATTGATAATTGCCCCAAATCAGAGGTTCCCAGCAACACCACTTTTGAAACTATTTTATAAAAACAAAACATAACACAGGAAAATATTTAGTTGGGCTTGATTTTGCTAGAATATTAGTTACATAGCTATAGGACACTATTCTTGCTACTTTAATTAAAAAAAAATGCTGCTAGTCTCTTAAGTTTAGTGTCTGAAATGTTGTTACAAATGATATCAGCATTCGTAACAACAAATTGCTTTACAATTAACACACAACACAACCCAGCATTAAGCAGTGATGATCCATGCCCACGCCTTCATATGGTGTTAAACACCTTTATTTAACATTAGCTTTTGAATTACGCATTTGAACATTGCATCTTCTAATAAGGCAGTTTTAACATTGTTGCAGTACTAAAACTGAATACAGAGCAGGACCTAAACAGTTTTGATAGTTACATAAAACAGGTTTGTGGTTTACGTGTACTACTCCATATTTGTAAACAATAAAACATTATTTAACCAAATTGTTGTGTAATGATAAGGAGACTGATCTACATACCATATGATACCTACAGGGTCTCCTGTTGTGATGCTTCCTGAAATTGATTTGACCATTTTTTCTTACAAATAACTACTACTGAAAGCCACAATCAAACCACAACTATCTACTTCAAATAGCAGTTAATAGTGTGAGTATATTGGCCAATATAAATCAAGAACAGGAATTAACCAATCAACAAAGGATTTGTCAAAATGACAGATGTCACCTTGTGCATAGACCACACACAGCGCAATTCTAAAGGTTAAAAAACAAACCCACCTGTATAGTAAATCACAAAAGCAAATACAATAAGTTAAGATGTCATGTGTAGGGTGTCTTGTTACAAGAGACATAATGTCTCACAGATTGAGTAGGCAGGATCTTACAATAAAAGACATGCCACACACCTGTTGACTTCTAAAACAGTTTTACATGTTTTAAGAATTATGGCTAGATTATTATTCTTGATAAATAGATGCTTGTCTTTTCCCATGGTATTTTTTTGTCTACTAATATTCTTCAAGTATTTAATCCATGCTGTCCCCCTGTCAAAGAAGGTTCTCAATGATATGCTCCACCGCTTGGGGAAAGCTGTCACAAGTCAGATAGGGCAATGGATTTATTTTCCCTTCATCTCCTTGTCGGTATTTACCTGAAAGACAAGAGTTTAAGGCCATGGTAGTGCTACAGGATTGTCAGTAGTCTCGCTTTCAAAGATCACCTACAGCAGCTTTTCTTCTAGCATAGTAGAGTATTCTTTGTTTTTAGCTATGCCCCAAATAAGGTAGCGAGCATGCACAAACCCACTTGCATTCACTAGGAAGTCCTTGTGAACGAGATGCAAGTCAGTAACTCTTTCCTGGGCAGACCCACAAAACTTTTTATATACGTAATGATTTACTCATGTCTCCCCCATTTCTCAGAGAGGCACATATACAATCCAGGGTACTTACCAGTTCTCACTAATATTCCCAGCATGCCAGCATTTTGTGCACCACCAACATCATCTCTTGCATCCTGTGGTTTTAAGCAAATTCCACAAATCAAAACCTACAATTTGCTAGAATTTTGTAAATTGAATACAAAAGACTTACAGGAACAAAAAAGAGAGGACTTAAAAAATGAAGTCTGCCTTTATATATATATATATATATATATATATATATATATATATATATATATATATATATATATATTATACAGAATTTATATATATAATTACATGTTCATCTAATTGATGAGTGATTGTTAATTTCACAGTACACGAGAGCTTGTCACTATTGTCTATGTGCATTAGCCAAAAAAGGTCCCCATCCTCAATTTTAGCCATCTTCATGCAAAAGGTTAAGCATGAACGCAACAAAACCATTTAGACGGATGCATGTTGATAAACTCTTGTATACTGCTTTTTTTAACGATATGATAACAGATACTATATTGGCAGGTAATGTTTTTGACAAATATACATTGGTATTCCATTTCCTGCAATGCTGCTATTCAATTAAAACCTGTGGCCCTGAACAGCCAGACACAAATAATATAAACACAGTGGTAACACATAAACTGTATTTTTTTTATACTGTTATATGACTGCAGCAGTTCAGGTGCAGGTGACACATACATCACCAATCATAACAGCCTCCTCTGGAGAACAGCCAAGGTCTCGGAGAGCCTCAAGGAAGAATGTTTTCTCTGGTTTTCCCACTACAGTTGCTTTTGTGTCCGCAGCATATTCGAGACCAGTGACAAATGGCCCCGGTCCCAGTGCTAAACCATCTTTCCTCTTGTAGTACCTGGCTTTGTGTATTGCAATCAGCGGCGCGCCATCAAGAATTAGTCTAGAAGAACAGATGAATGGTCAGTAATCTTCCAGGTAATGCCTGCCTTGGAGAATGATTATGCTAAAATAGAAATTTTATATTGCATTGCAAATAAACTGCTGGGAATTCCATTTATTGTATGCTGAAATGTTGCAATTCCAAAATAATACATTAACAAACACCTGGTACTACCAAGCACATGGTACAATTTTATTATGACACAGCTCTCACGTAGCAGTTTATATTTGACTTTGGGTACAATAAACCACATAACATAAACCTTGAAAAACACATTCACACACATACATATTTCTTTATTCTACCCAAAGCATGGCACAGTGTTATGGTTTGATCATAAAATTCGTGACATTTAGCATATCATATTATTCCTGATGACAGTTATAAAGTGAAAGCGTGTACATAAGATAATAGTCCAATCACTCAGCCTGTGGTTGATCTGGTTTACTTACAGTGGGAGATGTTGAGTAAAACTTTGGTTCAGGATTAATAATCAAAACATAAATGCCTTTTTTTAAATCTTTTTATTTTTTTTAGTGTGCCCAATTAGTTTTCCCCTCACAGCAGCAATTCCTCACACATTTCAAGAAAACTCAAGGTTCAGTGGGCATCCTCCGATCTCATGAACAAGCCAGCTTCCTCTTTTACACACCCAGGAACTCCAGAGTGGAAAGCCAGCCCTGCAGGTGACCGCTTTTGAGGTCACTGGGTGTAGACCAAAGACTGCATTGTACAGCCAGGACGCGAACCTGCTCTGTATGACATCCTGCACACCATGCTGCTGTGCTTTTATCAGGTGCACCACCCAGCATTACCTTTTTAACGCACTATGGTGAGGAGCCTCCCTGGTACACATTCAGTACACGTTCACTTGTGGTACAGCTGCTGTGTTTAAGACCAGCTAATTTAATACCAAATTATATTTTTTTATTAGCTGAAACGTTACCCTACCATCATAAAACTGCATCCTGGTGTATTTAAGTCTTACCTAAAGGCACTGTTCATTGTCTGATAGTTGAAGTGCTCTGGAGCTAATCCTATCACCACCGCATTGGGATCACTAGTGTCAATTCCTAAAAGTAGTACAAAAGTAGTTTAATTGTTATCCAGCTTTAAAACATTTCTGAGATGTCACCCTTTCATTTTTGATTGATTAATTCTACAAATATTCTAACTAAGTGGCTGTGTGGCTTTGAAGAGAAGGGGAGTGTGGGCACATATATTGTTGATTAACGAATCCAGTTTGCGCTCCGAATCCACAGAAAACTGTTGATTCGTCAACAAAACCACAGCCTGAACAACAACAAAAAAGTGAATACCATTTCATTTTACGCAACAATCATTTCGACAATTAGTTAATTATAGTACCACACATTTCAAACGTAACTATTAGAAAAGGCTTGCGATTTCAACGAAGCATAAATAAAAGAGCAAAAAACAAATCCAATAATCAAATGAACAATCAATTGAATCTCATTATCCAACAATATCAAATTAGGAAGAAATGTTTTAAATGGCATAAACAACTCAAAGTGCTGAATCGGTAAAAAAAATACATATATATCTACAGTTTGTGCCTTACAGCACTCAACAGTGAATTATTTTTACTGATTCAACACTTATCATTGTTTAACCCTTACATATCTTATGTATCTGGTCATACTTTAGGCACACTTGCTGAATATAATTAATCTGCAATCATTCACTAGCAGACATCAAAATATTGACAGGAAACAAAGCACTATACTACAAAAGCAGGAAGTTCACATTTGGCAAACAAGGGTGTTGTAATACCTTGAAAGTCCTCCAGGGCGCTGTCCTCCACCAGCAGCATTGGTCTAACCTGCTTATGCTCTAATAAGTTTCTGGCTGCAGTCAGGGATGTAAAAATCTCATCTTCGGCGAGATCAAACTCCAGCTTTTTCAGCCTCTCAAACAGTGTCCTTTTACACTCTTTAGTGGTATTGGTCACAAACTTGACAGCAAATGGAGCACTCCGCAGTCTATAACAGAAACAGACAAAGTACCCTTATGTGCAATAAAAATAAGCTATAATGGCCTAAAAAGATCAACCAATGTTATAAACTAAAATGTTTTTGTCCCCTGAGGGGTATATACTATACCATATACCATATATGAACTTTCTATGACATCTTCCAACACAACTAAAATAAGTTCAAAATGAATTTTCATTGGTATAGAGTTCAATTACAGCTTTAATTCCATTGTGTTAGTTGGGTTAACTGGCACAGCTATAAGTGTATACGATACTAGTCTAAGTAAATCAATTTTTTTTATTTATTTTTTTTTTTTATTCAAACCAGTTTGTTCTTCGTTCCTTCAACCACTAGTTGGTGCTACAGCCTATTACAAAATTAAATGATCTACTATATGGTCTTTGCGTCTTTGAAGGCTTTTTTTTTTTTTTTTTTTTTTTTTTTTTTTTTTTTTTTTTTTTAAGTGTCACTGGATCTACTGTAAATAACCACTCCATACAAACCTGACTGGCTGAAACAATCTGCAATGTTTATTATTTTATCAGTTCAAAAACATATTTTAAGGTCTTCACAAACAAACAAATCACTAAAACATACTACGATTAGGTGTGTACTCCATTATCAGCAGACAATTGTGGTTTCCCAAACTAACCTTTTGAGAGCTTCTTGTGCTCCAGGTATGGCAGAGTCTTCAATGTGCAGAGTTCCACTGAGATCAACCAGTACTGCCTTTAATGCACGGCGAGCTGCCATACTGAGCAGAGGAGGGCAACTCTATAATATATATACAAAATCAACCTGTATAGAAAGTCCCATTTGAGATCACTGAAGGATATACTACACTGTTATATTAAACTTATCATCTTGTGTAATCATCAAAACCAAAATGCATAATGTTTTACTGCTGCGTGTACAACAGAAGAGTTGGGGTGAGGAAACAGCTGGCAGATTTAAATGGTTCTACGGGAACTGGTAGTAAATGACTATGAATTTCATTAAGTGGAACCTTTCTGTTAACAATACATCTCCAGATCTGTATTCCATTTCCTTTCCAACATTAGAAAACAAATGAACCTCATCTTAATGTTATATGAAATAAAAACAAATTATGACAAGTATTAAAATCAATGTAAAGAATACACAGACTTGTTAATTCAACTGGATGGTCTTGAACCCCCCCCCCCCTCTCCAATAAGCCATAGCTGGATTTTATTGCATCAACCACCTGTTTTTAGGGGTGATCCCAGTAAAAACCATAGATGTGTGGATTATGTAGGCCAGTGTTGTAAAATACTCTTAACCTGGAAGGGTATAGGTTGATAAAAATGTCCACCAAGTCAATTATGATCGGTACACCAAATACACTGGTAAACAGCAACAATAACGATCGTCACATTTTCCTGAGACTCTGTTTTCGGAGTTGTCTTATTCTGTCATAAAAGTCTCCTTCAAACAGAGATTCTACCTGTTACAATGCAGCATAAAAACGCTTGACAGTCTCAATACTAATTTACACACTAAATTTAAAACATAAAAAAATAAAACATGAGACTGTCACCGCTCCTGAGCAAGGACAGTCATCCAATACTAATTGACATCATTGCAGAACAGAACTGCAGTGAACACCTGATATGGGGTCACCAGTAGGTTTTGAAATGTATTCCGTTGGTGGCAGTATCTACTGACAAATATCTATCCTATTTGCAGTGTGTCTGCTATAATGCAAGCAGATTATTTATTATAGACAGCTAGGTACAGCCTTGTGTATCAAAAGCTGTGCTGTTATATTTATAAATGGTGGATATTTATCAGTCACTAAAAGTACAATTAATGCTCTTATTCAACTCTTATATGAAAATATTGGCTGCCCCTATTATCTGCACTCCAGAATATCTTTTAAAAAAGTTAAAAGCCAAATCAGTATCCTGTTTATATATATATATATATATATATATATATATATATATATATATATATATATATATATATATATATATATATATATATATATATATATATATATATATATATATATATATATATATATATATATATATATATATATATATACACACTAGTAAAGGTTTGGAAACAACACATGATGTACTGGGCAAGGGGTGGGGACTGTATTGCACATTTTTTCCTCACTTCACTCTGACTACTTGCTCATTCTATATCTTGGTACCCCTGAATAGATAATTGTCATACTGTTGAAAAAAAAAAAAGAGCAATCTGTCTCACGAGATCAGAGATACCCTAAATATGATTCATTTACTAACAATGCTGAATGACTGGATGGAGCATTTGTTCTCTATTTTACTCCAAAAAAGTGGCGATTGCCAAGACTGGTACAATATTCAATGTAGTGTTGCCTGAAAACATTCTGCAACTGCATATCACAGCACTTGCAGGACAGACTGTTCATAAAAAGCTCTTACATATTTTTAGAGACAATTCTTAATCAGGGATACCAAGATATTTATTGAGAAAGTAGTCAGAGTGAAGTTATCCAGCAGCAAACTCCCCAGCCCCAGTTGTCTTGCTTTCCAAGAAAAAGGAGAACATTTTAGGGTACTGTTCTACTTGCGAGAGATCTTGCTCATTGAAGTACTTAGCATACAGTATTTACTCAGAGATACCAGGCTATTTACAAAGTATGGGGTCTGAGTGAGGAAAATGGGCAACACAATCCCCATCCCTTGTCTTGCTGTAAATCATACGTTGTTTCCAAATTCAATACTGAGATTGTAGTGTATAAGAATCCTACATCCAGTCGACCAACAGCCAAGTTAAAATAGCCTGAGCACCTCTTGGCATACGGCCATAAGCCAGAGACTGACTATATACATAAAACAGAGACTGACTATTGTGCTGTTATTTTTTGTGATGTAGATTTGTAGTGTACAATATCTTAGGGCTCTGCTCATTTCCATCTACTAAACACAGAGATAAAAGACTTACCAGAATATTTATTTATTTTCATAATAGATATAATCTAGCTGCTAGATACATTGTAAACACTCACGGAGGACTACAAATGCAAACGAATTTCTTGAATGGAGTATGAGATGTTTAGGGTCACATTCGTGAGTAATTTTTAATGAACACACACAAGAAAGATTCAGAAATGAAAACTAATATTTAAATCACCAGCATGGAATATGAAAACTTATTCAATGCTAGCTCTCAACAATTGTACATCTTCACATATTCCCCTGGTTGAGCCCAGTAAATACATTTCACCTGTAACCTGAATCAGACAACCATCTCCAATTGTGATGTTTTAACTGGTTAACAATATTCTTAGCTGATACTAGTTTTCTGTCAGCAAGGGTCATAGCATTTGATGCTTTCTGATTCACACATGTTAAGTCATATTTTTCCAGTACATATTTTGCAGCTGCAATATACATAAGGTTCATACATGCAATTTGTTCCACTTGTAAAGGGTGTAGAAGGTTACACCGTATTTACACTTATTTCAGATCATTCTTTGTTAAGGTGGCATTAACAAGCGCCTGTTTCGGAAATCTAAGAAACCTTTTTTTCACCATTCAAATATATATTAAAAATGAAAAACGGTTTAAAAAAATAAATAAATAAAAATAGATTTTACATAAAATGCAAATGTCATGGACCTAGTAGCTAGAGCTCAGCAATTGGCCTGGCACCACAATGGTGTGTGGTGTTTACTAATCATATTGTGTAAGCATGACCAGTTGAAAACCAAAAACAAACCCAGCGCTGTCACCTGTACTGGACATTGGTAGAATTTCCATTCCAACAACAGTGCTTGTAGTCGTTCATGGAGGTTTTTTTTTTTTTTGTTTGTTTTTTTAAGCAAACCAATAAGTTACTTTTGTTCAAAGACATTATTCTAGAGCAAACCGTGAAACAAGACAATTTAACGTACCATATAATTAGGGCTTCTGATTTTAGATTTTAACCGAGCTAAGACACCCTCGATACCAAAAAAATGAAATCGGTGAATAGCCAATAAACACCAGAAAAACTGTGGAAATGGTCACATATCAATTCACATTGACCTTCACGCCTTTTTCCATTTAAAATTAAAACCTACTACAAAAAAATAATAATAAATACATTTCCCAGTGCTGCTGGGCAAAGTTCCGCCTTCCTGACTTGTATCTATCAATTGATTTGTTCTGAACACTTTAAACCCGCCTCAACTACTGAGTGACAGCACATTCCTACATTTCTATTGGAGACTCCGCTTGCGAGATTTAAAACGGGATTACAATCAGGATGGAGGCTTGTTAGCGGGATTTAAAACTGTACTGCAGTACATTTTCCAGTTGTGGCGAAATGTACAAAAATGCCTACACACAAAAACCCCAGAAGAATGTGGCCATGACCATAGGGATGTCGTTGTGGAAGACAGCAAAGGAAAGTGTACAAGTACTGTCGAGTTACTGCTATACCTATTTTGAAAGAAACAAAAAAACGCTCAAACATTTTGTTAAGTAACCAAAAACGAAATCCCTGAAAAAAAAGAAAAAAAAAAACGATTTCCATAAAACTCGAAAATAGCTAAAAAAAACAAAAAAACAAAAAAGCACCTAAAAATACAATTAATAAAACCCCCAAAACAGAAGCCCTACATATAATGCAAACCAGTTTACCGGGTATATAACCACATCAGAGCTGCGAGGTGTGTTCGCCATTACACACAAAAACACATTTCTATAATTGTATATCTTTCGCGTGGTTAGCCTATACTTGTTAAATGATTACTCAGAATCTCACACATACACACAAAAAATATTCTTTCTCTGCTTACTTTCCCTTTGCGAGGTCCTACCTTCTTCAGGAGTTATAGTTGTCCTTCACGTTGCCTGATTATATTTTTCTCAAACCCAGTCAGCCATACCTAAGGAGACAAAACAATTCGTTCAATACGTTTTCCAATAAAGGACAGCACAGCATTATTTCAGGCAATCTCATTTGCATATGAAACTGCAAATTAATGGCAATGTTACCCCTTTGCAGCCTTCACCAGGAAACGTACAGCTTTTGCTGTTCCTGGTAAAAGGAGCAGCTTTTAAATTAACAAACAAAAATTGCAACTGAATGTAATTTTAAATATTTTTTAATTAATTCTGTATCTAACTGTTGGCCCTTATACAGAAACCACATTTATTACAATGTATGTCACACTACATGTAACCTTTTGCAATCAAGGAAATCATGTATTATTATTATTAAAAAAAAAAAAAAAATCCATAAGGGCTAGCAGTAATATAAATTATCCATCCATCCATTCATTATCATTAACTGCTTACTCCTTCACATGGTTGTGGTGAGCTGGAGCCTAACCCAGCAGACACAGGGTGCAAGGCTGGACTACACCCTGGATGGGATGCCAGTCCATCACAGGGCACTACACACACCGAGGGAAATTTAGAGTGACCAATCAACCTGACCAGCAGGTCTGTGGACTGTGGGAGGAAACCAGAGTACCTGGAGAAAACCCATGTGAACATGGGGAGAACATGCAAACTCCGTACAGACAGACCTAGGACAGAATTGAACCTAGGACCCTGGGACTGTGAGGCAGCCACTCCAACCACCACACCACTGTGCCGCCCTTAATATAAATTACCCAGTCATATTTTTTCAGTAAATCCCAAATTGCATTAATTTAATACTAGAAATACAATCAAGAAAAGCATATTTGTATATAGAAAACCCTAATGGAACTAGGCAAGACAGTATTAACTGCCTGCTGTTAGCTAAGGTATTCAGCTTGAATGCAGGGATATGACACTTTCATAATATCTGAGGCACTGGGTTAGATGTACCTGCAGTTTGCAGGCTCTACTGCTAATAGGTTTATCATGAGAGTTTGGTCTGCCATGTCTACACTTCCATACTGTCTTGTAGCAGCTAGTTGTAGATGATAGCCTACACCCGTGCCTTCTCCATGAGGTGCATGTCTATGCTGGGGTCTTTTGACTAGCCTTGCTTTCCATCATTACAATTAGAATGCATGGGACTAAACTGTATTGCTTTTATCTACTACACTAGTTGTAGTTTGAAATTTCTGTATTTAGAATTAGGTGGTTGATTCAAAGTATACTGAAAATAATGTTTTTCTTGCTGATTCCAGCAGCATTACAATATTGCATTTTGCAAGCTGGTGTGTGAATGTCAGAGTTGACACACTGTGATGAATTGAAAGCCTTTGGAGGTTTTCTCCAGTGATTGCTTTTGTGTCCTGAGTCCATTGGGTGCACATTACAAAGTTTAAAGGAAAGGGCACCCATTGCACATCCCGTACAGTAGAGCCACATCACTCTGTGTGCTCTGCCTTACAATGAGACGTAAATAAAACCAGTCCGTATAAAATATTGCATTATAATAACAAGGGCCGTCTGTACTGTACTTCACTAACGCATTTAACTGTGTGTGTACTTAATGACACACAAGGTACTGTAGAATAATCAGGGTTATCCTGCACATAGCCGAACAACTTTGCTTTAACTAGCTAGATTTATTTAATGTCATAAGAAGGATGTTGTTATTACACATTTAGCTTTTATAAAATATCAGAGCACTGCTGACAGCTACCTTGCTGGGTTTAAAGCTCCCATGCAAATGATTCTGGAGCTGCTCAGATGTAATTCTGCTTGTAGAATTCAGGGTGTTATGCAAAGCATAGGGATTGTTTTTGCAAACATGCCTGTAAGGACCTGACATAAGCGATGAACACACTCTAACATTGCAGACACAGTATCCTTTGGAATGACTATTACCTAAAAGAAATACATTTCTAGGTTACAAGACTTTTGGCCCAACCTATTTGGAATTTCTTAAAAAGTGCCCATTAACAAGCTCTATAAATGTTTTAGGTGATGAAAAACAATGCAACATGTCTTAATTGTGTATTTTTTTTTTTTTTTTTTTTTTTAACTTGGCTGTTTTTATCTATATTAGATATTCATGAGGCTGATCTCATTTGTTTGTTTGTTTTTGTCAGATTATGTAGCATACAGCATGGAAGATAATAGTTGGAAATAAAAAGCTAATTAAGAAAAAGAAAAAAAACTAAAAACATATTAAATATGTTTCTGAATTACAACCAATCAATGACTGTGTGGCACAGGTATTGAAATGCTGCAGTTCTCACTTTTTATTTTATCTGACAATGTGTACAAACCATAGAACTTAATTCAAAATTGTCCAGTACCAGTATTTTGATGTGTACTATCTACTGATGGAAGTTGAGACCACCAAACTCTTTTGACCGAGGGTGATCTTAACCCCAGATTTCCAGATGTGAAAGGCTTCTGCATTAACCAACAGCACCAAATATTCTCCAAGGTTGTTTCCATTTGTATGTGCTATCTACCCACTCACTATCTCCTAAAAGTAGTATTGCCTTCCAGAATATTCCTTCTCTCTCCAGTGTAAAATAGCATATGGTCCATTTAGAGAAGAGGCATGTTATGTATTAAATGATTAATGCTTCCCGGACTGAAAATATTCTGACATGTAATGCATTTCTGCAAAAGATCAATCTGTGTTATCTTGAATTTCGATTAGGGGGAATTAATCTTAGATTAAAGTAAACTCAGTTTGAACTCCCTGATAAACATATAATTCTGATTTAACAAATTCTCGTACTTTATATATTTAGGATACATTGTGTTGATAAATACTCCATAAAAAATGTAAATGGAATTCTGAAAAATAAAATCCCATGTTTACAGGAGACCTGGAGTTAAAAATATCAAATAATATTATACAAATAAAGTGCAATAGAAGTTAACTGTCGACTGTTATAGAATTAATAATACTTTTTCACACAAACTAATTTTTTTGTCTTTGTACACACAGTAGATTGACAAATAATGTAAACACCTGCTACAGTATGTATCATACTACAAAAATAATTCTTACACTTTTTGTGATTTTTGTAAAAAATAATTTGTAATAATTAACTAAATGCGTGTCAGACAAGTAAGCCTAGTGGTGTAAATAAAGGTGCATAGCCCATGCATGCAGTCTTTTTGAATGTATGCAGATACAGGTATTATTTATACTGTACATGTAAGATAAATATATTGTTTAAATCAGGCACTGTGACAGAGTAGCATCACAGCCTTTGCTGGCTACCAACAGGAATTAGACCCAGAGACAAAAAGCTGCAGTTTAAGTGCATATGCTCACGTTTATTAAACACGACAACAAACAGATACAAACAAAACATGGCACGAGGGACAAATTAAAACGTTTAAACAAAAGAACAGCACTCTTGTAGGCTGAGCATTAGCCTTCACTACCAAATTGCAAAAACAATATGCACAGCACAGCACAAAACAAAACAAACCTCCCAAACTCCTTCAACAAACATGTGGCCACACATGGCACTCGTGCATGGGCGGTGGCTCTGGGCACTCCGGCAGGGGCAATAGTGGGAGCTGCGATGCCTGGGCACTGCGGCAGTGGCGCCGATAGCAGTGTGGACACTGAGCCCTCTGGATGTGGACATGAGGCTGGCTTTCGACGTGCTCCCCTCAGCAGCAGGTGTAGCAGCTGCTGAGGTTGGCCCGGCAGTTGCCCTGCTGACTAGAGTCGGGGGAAGCTCCTCCCCTTCCGGCTCAGAAAATGACAGTGGCCCCTCCCCATTTTTGCACTGGATACAGCAATGGCTCCTCCCCTTCTGTGTCATAAGGGGCACTATAACTTCCAACACCACGTGACAGGGTAGCCTCCAACAAAGGATTTTGCTTCCTTTTTACACATGTGCCCACTCCCCAATTAGCAGCAATTACTTAATTTGAGAATGGACACACAGTTGCTGACAGGCACAGATTTAACCACATCCCTGCCAACCTTACATTTCCCCACACCAGCACACGTTATGATGAAATTGTTAAACTTAACAGCTAAAAAAAAACCAAATCTTACAGATGATAATTATTACAACAATGAATAACTAACAACTTTTAATTGTAAACTTTTTTACAATCAATATTACATCATACAGACAGTAGTAAAAATATTAACTTAATTTGCATTAGAATTTATTTTTTATACAAGTAGTCTCATAACTGCCTTCAAGAAAAATTTTCTTCTTCCCTTTGCCCACATTTCCTTCCATTATTCATTGATGTTCATGGTATAGTAATGCGTTATGCCAGTTGGATTAAAAACTTGCTGTAAGACAAACCTATGGAATAAGTAATAAAAGTGTTTGGTTACATGTATGCTTGCTACCATTTGATTTGAATTTTTTTGCCAAATCGCAGATTAATATAGAAAGAATTTACTGTGTTTTTCTTTTAATCTTTATTTTTCAATTCAAGCAGAGAATGGGTTTAATCGACCTTTATGCTTTTAAAAAAATAATAAAAATAAAAAAAATATGCCATTGAAAAAGTCTCATATGCAAAACCCCTTTATCATATTTAACATGCAACAAAACCAACGTTTCCAAAATTCGAATTGAAATGTTTGGTCACAGCAGCGCTATACTTTGTAAAGACAAAGATCTTACAGAAATACAGAAATTGTCTCAAATAAACTATAGAAAATGCAGCACATAAAAGCGTATTACAGACTTTTACAGCATAAATTAAACATGCACAAACCAAAACATTAGATAGTTGAACAGAACTAACTTACACTTATTATTTGGGGTCTGAGCTCCACCCCTCTCCTGCTTCAGTACAGCTAGACTCTAGTCACTGGAAAGCAAGGCAGACAGGCCCGCTTCGTCATGACGCAGAGACTTCAGCCGTTGGCCAGGGTATTGCGCAAAATATTAAGTGTTTTTCCTCTTGCGCTCCATTTTCAAATCAAACTAGTAACTGTCACTGTATACCTAAGCAAAAGCTTACCTACATCTTAACCCACTAATTTCAAAGTAGGCACTGCAGCTGGCAAATGAAAGTGCACAATTAGTGAAGGTCTTGATGATTTTCAGTCATCTAAACAAATTACAGCAGTCTAGCACTGCTTCAGTCAATGAGATCTGTCAGAACACAGTGAAACTACAGTACTAACGGACCGCTGAGATGACTGACAGCAACCCCCAGCCATTCAGAGTGGAACAGAGACAGGACAGACAGCAAGTATAAAAACTACACAAACTTGAGAGGATTTCTAAACATTTATTCTGGTAAGAAAATAAAAAAACAGCGCATGGTCTTACCAACGTTTATCGTATGTAAATGTATTTCAGTCAAACTCATATTTTTGGGGAATTCAACGTTTAACGAGCTTTACCGATTAGTATCGAAAAGCAGCAAGCCTAGTTATATGAGACACCACTGTTGTACTCAAACTAATACAATGTGAAGCTTTGTGTCTCTGTGTCATTCATTATGCTGTGTGTGGCATCATTTCCAATTGCCTAAACAAACGTTTAAATGTATCGAGAACCTAGCTAAATGTTTAAATGTACTGAGAAAACTTGGTCTCATTGAGACATGGCCTCTTACTATATACAGGAGATCTTCTTTTCCACTGTGGGCAAATTGCCCATTTACTATGGTGGGGGAAATCTGCCTGCAATTTGTCCATAGGGGAAAAATACTGTATGCCAAAGGGAATTCTAGTACAACATTCATCTACTTAAGTCAGGATTGAAGTGTGCTACAGATTTGAGGGGGTGCTCTTATGGTGGCTACTGGCCCCACCCCTCACCTTTCACAAGCAAACATGGTGTACTGCCAACACAGATCAAATCAAATCATTATGCATGTTACATTTACAGCTGATAAAGAGTACATCATATTGATACAGTGACCTTCTAATATAAGGCTCCAAGTCCATTATCATGAATATTTATTCACAATTAATATTAAAAACACACATCCCAGTTGAAATTGCAAACTGTTGTGTAATACTTAATAGCACGAGACAAATGCAACGTAACATGAACAATTTGTGACACATTATATTAAAACCATATAAAAATTGAAATGAAAATTGGACAAAACCAATGCAGCACAGTGAATGGTAGGAAACTATGGAAAAATAATTCTCTTTTGGGACTGAATTAACATTTTTCAACAATGAGATAGTTCCTTGTTTAAGCTGTTAGATTCCTGATCCATATTTTTCAAGTGAATAAAAATAATCCCCTCAAGAAGCACTCAATTTGTGTAGGCATTTAGTAACTGGTATCCCTGAGAGCTATCCACCAACATAATAAAACAATATACTTGCGCTTTCAATCTTAACCACAAATCTAAAAGGGACTTGCTCAGTTTGATGATTTTACTTAAAATGTTGTTCATGGAAAATAGCTTACTGCTGCCTTTAAAATGAAAATATTGACAATGGTATAAAAATATAATACCAGACCTGACATTTCATGACAAACTCACAACACCTCGGGACTGGAGAGCTTCTGTGTTTATCTGTCAGGATAAAAGACTCATCTAAAGCTCTCAGTATGTTTTATTAGCCCAAGGGCCTGACACCATATTTAAGTCCCACAGTAAGCAGTTTCTCCATGAACAAAATTTAAAATGAGAAAAACAACAATGTGAATGAATTATCCACAGCAGAGCTGTAAAAAATGTGTCAAAACCAGGTGGGATTACAATGCAAAATGTATTTGTGCAGGAGCATTAAAAAAAAAAGCCAAATGGTACTTTCAAATTGGTTATAATTATCCAAGCTATTTGAATGTTCCGTGCTATTTACTGTTCGCCAAGCTGTTCCACTACCAAGCTCGTTTTGGTTATATGCAGTATCTCGAGTAAGACATAGTAACACAATACAGGTAGTCCTTATTGGCTTGCCAATAAATTGCTACGTTTTACTCTCAACATTGTTTATAAAGTATTGATTACCAGAAAAAGCAGCTGGTTACTGCTGAATAATTAACAAAATAAATCCTGCATTGCAAATACTTATTTTAATCAGGTTCACAAAATGTTATACACGGCTTATTGATCCCTATCTATGTTAAAATAAAAAGGCTGGACAAGGTTACAGAAGAAGAGATGCTGACTGTATCAGATGTATCTTGCAATACCAAAACAATGATTACAAAAGAAGTAGCCTTAAGTTTCCAGATTGTTTGTTTTTAAATGGAGTCCAAGGTGCTGGCCTTTCTCCTCTTCTTGCTTGATCTATCCAAACAGTAGCAGCAAAACAATAGCCACAGTATTCACAATTATTAAGGGTACTGAAAAGAAAGAACAAAATATTGCCTTTAATATTATTTAAAAAAAAAAAAAAAAAAAAGGATGACTGAGGAAATGTTGATGGCAAAAATGTTGGTGTCCTGTACTGTATATGAATTCTTCAGGTATGATCAATGATTAATCTAACTACATTTTATCGTGATTTTTAAATTCAATATTTTACATACTGTACATCCCTGCAACCACTAACTACAAAATTGGACATCCCCATGACCTACTGTATATAATGGACCTGAAAAACAGTTTTTCTAGATAAATGTGTGTGTGGTATACAGATGGAACCAAGGATCCTCACAATTAAGCAAGTATAAAACATGGATGTACAGACAGGTTGTCTCCTCATACCTTAAGATTATTACTGAATAACCATTTTTCTAGATATATCACCTCCATATATGCCACGACTGTGATACTCTTGTGCTAAAATATATCCTAAACAAGTTTCTTAACAACTGATTAAGTGCCACATTCAAACAGATAGGTCAATACCATATACCCCTAATTATGAAATGAATAATTCATTGAGCTAAAGTACATTTAATCACAACTGGTCAAGCGTTTCTCTTCAGTAGATGTGTGCAAAATTGTGACACATCCCGTATGTATATTTATGAAAATATTTTGAAACTGTTTCTTACGCATTGCCATTTATTCTGTACTATTTTGTACAAACTGTTGATAATACCCAACATGGTCATCAACTGTTTTCATTGCAGTGACGGGTGTGTGCTACTAACATACTTGTTTCAATTCTAAATGGATACATGTATATTTAAAACAATATGAACATAAACAAATAACAATAACTATACACCTTCCAACTGGTTCAATATCAGCATAACCATTAAATGTTTTCACATGCTTTTCATTTCATACCAAGATATTGGCATATTGATAACTTGCCTCTCATAACTGTCCTTACAGACCGAACGAGGTTCATAAGTTGCGATTTAATTCCTGGTTCATCGCCAAATCCTCCAATTCCATGATCTGCTCCCCAGCCAACTACAAATATGGAGAAAAAATAATAATTATAGATCTTAGTGAATCATATAAACAAGCAAATGTAATGGTTTTAGCTCGTTCACTGCAAAAATTGATTAATAATAAATCAAACTTTGTTTCAAGACATCATTCTCATTGGCATCACTATGCAACATTTTTACAGAAATGCCTCTTGTTGAATGAGAATATAGTGAAAGATTGACCTATATGATGTCCCATGTTTTTTTTTTTTTCTTTCAAATTGGGCTAAAATAATAATAATAATAATAATAATAATAATAATAATAATAATAATAATAATAATAATAATCATCATCAAACTGGGAAAGACCACAATCATACCATCCAAAACATAAAAAACGTGTTTTGTTTTTATAGAAAGGGAAATGTAGTTATCACCAAAAGTTTTGCATTACCTATAATTTTAGGATTTAGACACAATAAAATAAAATAAAAAAGTACATGAACATAACTTAGATCTTTTATTTAACATCATGTTATCAAAGAAACTGCAAAATGATATTGCAAAAGTTGAAGCCATATTAGTAGGATTTCATGTTATTAATAATTATTAATTAGTCATTTAGCAGACATTTTTATCCACAGCGACTTACAGAGACTAGCTGGTGAACTATGCATCACAACTTCTGCTGCAGTCACTTACAATAGGACCTGTTTTACATCTCATCCAAAGGACGGAGCATAAGGAGGTTAGGTGACTTGCTCAGGGTTACACACAGCGATTCAATGGCTGAGCTGGGATTGAACTGGAACCTCCTGGGAACAAGCCCCATTGGACCACCAAGCCTCCTAGATTTTGAAATGTCACATTTTAAATGTGTCAGTTTTTCTTTAAGTATATAGAAAATTACAAAGCCATATGTAATTTAATATGTTAAAGTAACAACATTATTCAGCAGGTTTGATTCAACTTTATGAAGCCACATTTGTTAATCCTATAGGGTGATGCAAAACTTCTGTCCACAGCTGTAGATTGAACAAATTAAAAAGGGATCAAATGACATAGAGGTGTTGGTAAAATATATATCCTGGGATAAAACAGATCAGAAGAAATGTGTTTCCATTTATTGTACTCATACATTTGTTTTGTTCCACATAATAAAACAAAATTAAAATGTGTGCTATATGTAGGGTTGGCACCTTTTACACAGACCAAACCAGGACATATGTCCCAGTCAGCCTTGGTCTATCAAAACTGCAGTATACTGTAATACAGTTTAACACAATACCAGCAGATCTCGGCAAATACACAGTATTGTGCTCTTGATTTTAATAGCCAGAACAATAGTAGTTATATCAAGGTACGTTGCTAACCTTACTTGAGATAAGTAGCTGTGGTGATGAGTAATGCCGAGGTAAGTCAGTGCAATTTCTGAAGCAACGATGCTTGTTTACCTGCTTTTCGATTTTCACAAAAGCAGGAAAAACCCGTTTGTGAGTCATAATTATTTTACAGCCGTTATGTCAAGCCTGCAGTCGACAAGCTACACGTTTTTGTCACGAGATGTAAACATGTTGCAATGAAAGACTACGAAAAACGTACTAATTACATTATAACAAACCTGTAGTTCCGTCTTAATTAAATAAAGTTGTATATTAGTAAAATTATTTAGTTAGGTATTTTGTTATATTTAATATGCCAAACTAATTATATCGGTATTCATTATCCTAAACAATACTTTCAATACTGTGCTTTTAATTCTAGTCTTTTGAGCGCAAGAAGGCAGACCTGACATTTGTTAAAACAAATTTCACTTAGTTTTAATGTTAAAATCAATGTTATGTAAAGCATTCTGAGAGATGATAAATAACAAAAGCAATACAAGTATACACATTACGATTAAATACCAATATAAAATGCAAATATGTTTTTGTTTTTAACTTTAAGCAAGTCATGTATGTCAAAGAAAATATTAAAGTTGGTGTTTCTTATGTGTTTGACTAAAACCGGACATTGTTGAATCCGGACTTGTTAATTCCTGCCACCCAGACACAGATGCCAATTTCCGACTGTCCAGGTCAAACACGGATAGGTGGCAACCCTATGAACTTTTGAAAATATAACTTATGCCTCTTTCACACTGACTGCTCTACCCGAGTCAGGGCCTGTTGTCACACTGCTTTTGGTAAAGCAGGGCTGACCTGCGTGACATACACAAGTGCACAATGCGCGTATCAATGCCCCAGAAGCATCTTATTACGGGCGCTTCAATCCAAGCTTCTCTGGAATGAATCGTCGACACAAATGTTTATTAGAGCAAATGTTTCTTCATCCCTGTAGCAATCTGGTTCATGGTGTGTCTCAACCAAGAAAAATATGGCTAAACAGAATATACAGAAATGTTCCTTGTGGAAGTGAAACCTTCACGCAGGCGTGGCTGTTTGTTATTTCCTCAGCTTATGAACGGCCGTCATGCATTTTGTCTCACTCAGCCCAGGTCAAAGCATGTCGACCCACATCGTGAGTTGGGTCGCTGGAACCAGAGTCAACCTGGGTACGGCCCAGGTATGTGGTTTCACACTAGGCAGGATTGTGATGTGGGTAGCCATTTGTTTTTTACCAAAACAAATTAACTTTCATCTGTTTGTGTGCAGGTTTTTTTTTTTTTTTTTTTTTTTATTAATACATTTGTTACTGTTTGTGTGACTGAGGGTTTGTTAATTAAAGGGGTATGAACATGTGGGTATATAGCTTTGGTTTGAGGTTTACAGGTACCCATTTTTAAATATTGATGTGTATGTGCGCTAGACTTCTGCAATTCAGAGTTTTCAGAAAGGGGAGAATGCAAGCAATTAAAGTCACAGATGTTTCTTTTTAGCTGTTAAATTATTTTTTGCTAAGTATTTATGGGAAGAAAATAAATAAGTTATACAAGAGTTGTCAGACTGATGTGCAAATGTATACAATAATACCTTTTTTCTTTAATGTTCGCTATGCAAGTTTTTACTGCTCTGAATACACGCTGACATAATTGTAAGCTATTACCACATCCTTAGCAGTGTTTTAAGCAACTACATGCAAGAAACATTGCCATACTCCCATCACTTTTTGGAGAAAAGTGGGTAAATCTGTGAACAATTTAATGCAACACAGTAGTAGGTCTGTATACTGTTTCTTAGAATGACACCAGTTCTGAAAATAGTATACTGACACATTCTTCAAATATCATTTACAGGGCTTTTGCTTAAATATGATTGCACCTAGACAATTATGCATTTGTATGCAAATTTCAGACATAACAAAACACAAGCTGGCAGTACTCTGTGTCGATGATACACACCCCTGTATGAAGAAGTCTGTGTGCACCTGCGGGAGTTATTTTCCTCCAAAAAACAAACACATAAGCAAACAAGCACTGCACTATAGCATGCACTTACTTTTGCTGAGGAACCTCTCTTCATGGAGGACAGCAACTGCATTTACACACAAAATAGCTGCCTGGATTAGAGAATACAGAGTAAACGCCATGCTGGCACTGTCCCGCTGTCTATGACGTGTTTCTATCAGCTGGGACAGTAGCTCGAGGAGGACAAAGTTAAGTTTGTTTCTGGAAAACGAAACGTAATTTTCAAAACGGTGATTTGTCATTCATTAAGCATGTTCTGCAGCGTAATGCCTGTTTTGTTTCTTCATAGTACCAAAGTGAATCTACTTCTTTGTGGTTGTAGTTTTTGTGATGTTTTCCTTTTATTTCTAAAATGTGGCTCTGTAGACTAGAGCTTTAACTATAAAAATGGTTACAAATGGCTGCAGCTGTAATATGCATTATTATATATGTATTTTTAATGATTTGCTATGTGCAAATAGTGTATATCATCCAGCTATGTTTACAATATACGAGTGCATAAAGTATGAAAAGTGATAAAAGACTTTTTTCATACCGGGGTTTAGTTACTTAGACTTATTTAAAGCATTTGGCAAATTGAAATGCACTACAGTTATTATCTAATTTAAATGTAACACTTGCAAAATTAATGTGCAAAGCAGATTTGAATGTGTTATTTATTTAATTACTTTTTCATTATCAATAATCATTAGCCATTGCTTTTTTTAAAAAAAAAAACTTTTAAAATGGGTTTATATATATATATATATATATATATATATATATATATATATATATATATATATATATATATATATATATATATATATATATATTAGACACACACACACAAATGTACAATACGTTTTTACAAAACAAATAACTACACAGAGGTTATGGCAAATATTGAGACCCATATCAAGACCATTGAAACACCAAGCAAGACTCACAAATAAAGCAATCTGTTGTGCATTAAAAAAAAGATATTGTTTGAAATGTTTAATGTGATTCTTAAATTATGTTTATCAAGTAAAATGCATTGAATCACATTTAAGTAAATGGTTACTTCTGTACTATTGCAATACACCTTGAATACGTAAATAAACCCTACATTCTCACGTGGAATGACAAATGTAAGATGCATTATTTACGGCCTCCAAAGTAAAATAAATGTACCATATCACATCCTTTGTGTATTACAGCCATAATGTAAAAGTGAGCCCTAACTGTTTTCAACCGTTTACAACAGTTACATGATTATCAAACTTATTTTTTGTGTCAATGGAATAATCTTACCAATAACATTACGCCAAAATAAATGTGATGCAGGCTTGTTCTGATAGCCTGTTCTGAGTTGAGTTGTATTAGGAGCAAGTTTCAACTGGCATGTTAAGCGGTCTGGTTAGGTTTTATCAAGAAAGGAAAAGTCTTTAGCCTAAATGAAGCTTCAGCAGCTCAAAGGTCACCAAAGCAAAGGGTTGCTGTCAGAGTTTGGTTGAGGTGTCAGGCAGGATAATGCCGGTTATAAATTGAATGTGCAGCAGGGCATCGATGGGCAGCTTCACCGTGGTGTGAGGCTTCTCTGAAGACCTCTCTTCAACCTTGTGGATGTAGAAGATTGGCAAAGGGCCGTTTATTTCCGATGTCACAACCGTGGCACTGTCGTTTAGCTTCATGCCAAGTTTTGGCACTTTGGTTTCCTCAAGTCCGCCTACAGAAGATGCCTGTCTTTGCCTGAGTCTATGAAGATGAATGTAATTAAATTAACTGTTGTATTAGTGTGTTTCATAAATCTCATCAAGGGCTTGTTGACAGAATGTTAACACACTGGATTCTATTAAATAAATGTAGCCTCTTTGTGATTTCTCATTTTCTACAGAATAATTCAATCAAACTCTCCAGAGGTGAAGTATACAGTTTGTTCAAATTAGAACATGCTGATTGTGTGTTTGAGGTGTCTTATGTGTGGAGATTTGATTCAATAGCACCATAAAATATGTAAATACAAATTAAATTAACCAAAAGTAGCAACCAAGTCTGTATCTATCACCCACCCTCACTGAATATACAATGTAACTCAAATCATAAACCTATGAATAGTATGACACTAATGTCATTTTAAGCATATTATACTTTTAATACTTGCTTCTTAAATATTTTGACAGCAGTTATAACCAAGATCGTCAGTAAAATAACTCCACATATGGAGACCATGCTGATTTCATAAGATAGATCTACAAACAAAACAGAAACATGTTATCAGAGATATTTACAGCACTGGCCGAAAATTATGCAAAAAAATTATATTTTAAAAAGTCATCCCGATATCATGCATAATCTTGGGCACTGTTCACAAAGATTAAATTGTGTTATTTAAATATCCTTTTTTTAAATTCCTGTTTTTATTTATGAAATACAATCTGATATTATTCATGAAACACATAGTTTGATAAATCAGCTTTCTAGAACAGTTCTGTGAATATCAAACTCACTTTAAATCCAAACTTATAACACACACACACACACACACACACACACACACACACACACACACACACACACACACACTTTTGTTTAACCTACCTGTGTAAGATTCTCCTGAAGGTATGCTGGCCATGTCCACTGGTACTTAAGGTATGCTGAAAGATTCACAAAGAAGATTTTTCACAGCATCAAAGGCTGGTTAGTAATGAATGTAGTTAGTGTTGATTTTGTAACAGGGGCTTAATCTGCAAGGCTTAACTGAAGTTTGTAGACATATGTAGAAACCTAGCAGAATCATGAACAGGCCATAGCATTAGCAATAGTGAAAATGGATTTGGACTGTCCTTCGGATGAGATGTAAAACCAAGGTCCTGCTGCAGCAACAGCAGCATAGTTCACCCCCAAGTCTCTGTAAGTTGCTTTTGAATAAAAGCATCTGCTAAATGACTAATTCAGTATTTCACAATGTTTGTCCTGATACAGTAGCACTATATGGTACAGTTATGGTACCATGATTGTGCTGTGAATTATTCGTGTGTATTGCTTCATACAATTACAGTGTCAAAATATGTGCTACCAATATTCATTGTAGCTACCCTTGTGGTACAACTACATTTTAATACTGTTGCATTGCCATTGAAGATCATTTGATAAGGGAATACAGGACAATATCACTTTACTTCAGACACTTTATTTGTTTTCAATGCATAGATTGTCCTGTTAATAAAGTCTGAAGGAATAAACAAAACCACTGTAGTGCAACTGATTTCTAGGTACTGTGCTGAATACAATTTCTGCTAAGTTGATTGAGGTGGATCATTATCCCATTTAAGACACATAAATTAAATTGACACATCAATTGTTTTAAACCAAACAATGGTGTTTTTTTAATTGTTCAAAATGTTGCACAATAAATTAAAAAGTGTTAATTTAATTCAACACAATAAGACAAGTTATCATATTTGCACAAGTGGCTTCAGTAATTTTCTTGCAAAATAAGTTATTAAAAAAAAAGAAATTAATATTTCCTTACCTTAAGCTTTGTTAAAGGCAGGACACCGCTGATGGGAAGGAATGGAAAGTGTGAATGTTTTAGCTTGTGGGTCTTTTATAGACAGCGCTCCACAGCTAATTTTTTTATTGCATCAAGTAACATAGGACTTCACTATCTCCTCATTTCAAGGTTATCCCAGCCTTTTACTGATTGTAGTCAGCCCGTGTTGTTTAAGGTTTGGGGATTGTTTTCACTTTTACATAAGAGCATTAGTCATGGAATAAGATGAACCACATGTTTTTTTTTTTTCTTTTTTCCCCCTAACTACTGCATGATGATTTTTAAAGTGATTGCAGATAACAAAATCATTCCATTAATCTTATCTATTCTGCACTTCCATTCATTTCACAGTTTTGAAAGAAAAACAAACATTACAGTATACATATTTCTATTTGAAAGTATGGTATCTTGTACTACACTATGTTGGTCATTTAATCTTAATGGTGAAATTGTCCCTACCCCTTCAATGGCTTCTTTTCTGCTATTAATCAGTTAGCTGCTTCTTCTATTAACTGACATGCATTCAATTGCAGGACTAAAAAGAACTTGCGGATTCCATTGCACGGTATATCAATAAGGTTTAAGCAGGGCTAGGCAATAAACAAGCCTTTAAAAGTCATTTTCCGATCTTTTTGCTGGAGATAATATAGGGTCCTATTTCCACTGTGCTGTAATGATAAGGCGTGTTAGTTTTTTTTTTCATTTTTTTTTGTTAAGTTCAAAAATGGCAGAATAATCATACTTTAAGTAATTGCACTTCTTTTACATTTTTCCTTTGGCTTGCAATGCCTGTGCCTCAAATTGAGATATGTATCTTAAATGAAGGGTTCTTTTTAACGCAACTTAATACAGGAAGGTGGAAAATCCATCCCATAGCTCCCAGTGTGTTTTTTGGAGAATTAATTCAAGGGCTGCTCTTCAGTTCGAGTTGCCTGACATAGAGAAGCTAAATAGTCTTTATATTAATAAGCAGATGTGTGCATTGCCAATACAGAGAAGGGTATTGTCAGCAAAATAAAAGTGTTAAAGAACAGGGATTAGGATTATTGCTAGGTGTACTTCACATTAACATAACATATTGTTTTACCTTATCATAGGTTTGTTTAAGTTATATTTGACATTGATCTTAGACAAGTTTATTTTTTTATTGTTATTACTGCTGCATGTGGTTTTGTGCAAAGCTGTTAAATTTGAACTGTACTTGGTGTTTATAATGCTTGGGTAATTTATTCATTGTAACAAGTCTATTGCAAAGCGTTATAAAACTCCACCCTCAACTCCAAACCTAAATAAAATAATTCACTGGCAATTATACTTTGTATCAAAACTGTCGTAACCAGTAGGTCCCAAGTATACATATATTGCACTGTACATGAAACAGTTTGGACCAATTTACAAAGCTTTTGTGCAAAACCTTTTTATATTTTTTAATTTTTTTTAAAGAAAGGGCCAAAGCCTGGTGTTAATTATAAATTCAATTTCTAAACAGGTACATCATTATCATAGATTACTCAGCACAGCTGTAAATTCAAAATGAGTCAGCAGTATGAGTGGATGACCATGACATATATAAACATTTTACATACCCCAATGAAAATGTATAATTTCTACAAATCTCTCAAAAACAAAGAATTTTTGGAAAAATCTTTTGTAGCAAAAGTTTTGCTTTTGTGGATGAGGGGGAAAAAAGTTACAAGAAATAGATGTCTACAATTATTTATTTCAGCAATTATTTTTTTTTTTTTTTTTTTTGCAAAACTCCAAAAATGATAATTCAAAAGTATTCTTACCATTTGCTATGTTATGATAGTATTGTTTACAAGGTGCTAGAAATTTCAATATGATAATGCAGAACCTAATTCTAGAAATGTCATTATCAAGAAGTCAATAAGGAAAAAGTAAAGAGCTATCTGAAAACCTTATGCAGAATTTTTTTATGGTCATAAAGCTGTGTGTTTCTTCACTAAGCAGTTTTTTTTAAAAAAAAAACAACAAAAAAACAAAAAAAACAAAACAAACGTGTGCTTCCTCCATTGGGCATGGTTCTACTAGTCCCACTGTCGAGTAGACTCCACAGATACATCGAACCTCCCACCTCTTCGGGTCTTGATTAAAAAAAATATATATCTCTCTCTTTCTTTTTCTACTTTGTACTGTCTGAAGGCTGTGCTCCACTCTGCTGTGGCCTATGCGTTGCTCTGGGTGTGTGACAGCACGCAGTCCAGACTAGACACCCAGCCCAGTACCCTTGGTGCTTGTGCCTCGGTGCTTTGGTGCCCTCTGTGCTTAAATACTTTGTGACTCAGTGCTTTGGTGCTTCAGCACTTTTGATGCCACAGAGCCTCGGTGCTTCACCTGCCTCTGTGTTTAGATGCTCCCTGCATCTGTACTCTCGGTCCTTTACATCCTTGGTGCCTCGATGCTTCAATGCCCTTGGTGCTCCAGATCCTCGGTGCCGACGGTGCTTTGGCACCCTTGGTGCTTAGATGCTCCCTGCATCAGTACCCTCTGTGCATTGGTGCCTCAGAGCCTCAGTGCTTTGGCACCCTTGGTGCTCAAACACTCCCTGCATTGGTACTATTGGAGCCTCTGTGCCTCCATGCTTCGGCGCCTTCTTTACCTCAGGGCCTCAGCACTGGGCTTAACAGAATTCCCAAGGTTAACCCATCGTGACCCTGGTGTGAGCCCCTCTCGTAGGAGGTTTGTCTAAGGACCCTAACGGCTAATGCAGGATAAAAGAGACCCACCTACAAAAGGTTTATGCAGCTGAAGCGCAAGTGACGTGCTGGGACAATATGGCAGGTCTCCTCACTGCCTACCTGGATGGCATTCTACAATCTGCTCCTCTCCCTGAACCAGTAGCTTCGGAGCTGAGCTTGGTTTCAGGTACGCTGCTGCAGGAGTCAGGCTTCCAAGGGTAAGCCCTGGGCCAAAGCCTGGCAGGCCTTATAGTTGTGCTCAGATAGCTTTAGCTGTTCCAGGCAAGGGCCCACTATGGTTCTCCCTCCACTGCTGTGGCGGTCCACTAGGCTTCGACGCCTTAGCCCACAAGTGGCCCGGGACACTCTTGTACACATTCCCGCCAATGCCGCTGCTCCCAGCCTTCCTAGAGAAGGTCTGGAGAGAGATAGCATCAGTTTTCCTTGTAGCCCCCAGATGGCCCTGGAGAATCTGGTTCTCAAACCTTTGCCAACTGCTACAAGGCCAGCCCTGGGAGATCCCACTATGCATGGATCTCCTCAGTCAGACGAGAAGCACTCTCTAGCACTCAGAACTGGGCAGACTCCAACTGTGGGTCTGGCCCCTGAACGGGATCATCTTTCCGCCTTAGGGCTCTCAGACGCAGTTGTCTGTACACTGCAGTATTTTCAAAATTGGTGTATGGCCAGAAGTCATGACCCCATCTATTGCCCTATAGCAATCATTTTACAGTTTCTGCAAGACCTGCTAGAGGAGGGTAGATCCCCTTGTACACTGAAAGTATACCTAGCAGCCACATCTGCATGCCATATCAGCATTGATTCGGTGTTCCCAGGCACTCATTCCCTAGATACATGTTTTTTGAAGAGCACTCTGCGGTTACAGCCTCCTAGAAAGGACGTCCTCCATCAATGGAATCTAGAAGTGGTATTGAGGCTCTCATTAAGGCCCCGTTTGAGCCTATATGTTCCATATAGTTGAAATATCTCTCTATGAAGACAGCCTTTTTGCAATCCATCTCCTCCCTTAAGCGGGTGAGTGAGCTACATGTCCTGTCAGTGCACAGTGCCTGTATGTGTATTTGGGATGATGGAAACAGGGTATCATTATGCACGAATCCCGCTTTCCTCCATAAGGTGGTTACGGCTTTCCACTTGAATCAAATCGGTAGAATTAGAGGCATTCCACCCCCCTCCTTTTTCTTCAGTGGAGGATCGGAGATTGAGTTCCCTCTGCCCTGTTCGGGCTTTGAGCGGTTATATGTCCCAAAAGTATTGTTGTTGGTCGTCTTCTCTTTCAGGGAACCGGAGTTACATCAGTAACCTAATGTTCCACAGCTGTTTAGATAACTGAAATAGACGCAACAGACACTACTAATTTTAAACAAAACAAAACTGCTCCTGTAATAATCCTTTTTATAGACTTTATTTATCCACATAAATAGTAAAGAAACTACAATAACAGATTTAAATACATTTGCGGTAACAGTTCATCATAATGCTTTTAATTACACCCCAAGTATCTGATTTGATTTCTACAGCAGGCAGGCTACCAGAGAAGGGCTAACAGTACATACAGTATGGAATGCCCTTCAATAACACTGCAATTTCAGCTAATCTTAAAACAAATGAAAGTGTTTCATTTTACAGATATTATTCTGAAAAAGAAAAACAAGGCTTTATTGGTTGGACGAAATGTATGTCTTCATATCTACAGAGTTCCCAGATTTTACAACCAGTTACAATATATACATAGCTGAAAAAAGTGTCAACAGCAGTGTTTTCAATGAGTCAGTGTTCTCATTCCTACAGGACCAGTTACACCCTTTCTACTCTGCTATTTTACTTTGAAGTCCATGGATTGGTAGGAGGTCACGGGCCTGGCTCCTGATGCTGAGAACCCTGTACTGGGTTAATGTATGATTCCTTCCAGATCTCTGAATTGGCCGAAGCTCTGAGGTGGGTGATTGTATCTTACAGGATATGAGCTGCAGCAGGTACAGAGCTTCCTGTAAAGAGAACAAAAGGGAAGGTAAATTACAAATACACATTTTTCTTTACAGAATATGCTTAAGTAGTAAGTAGCGAGGTACCGAAAAATATTGCGTTACACATCCCCATGTGTTGCTACAACTGTTTAAATGTAAATTTCAAAGCTCTTTTCAAAATGTCTGCTCTAGTACACTGATAGTGTAAGGATTATTGCCCAGATTGTCAAACAGGTAACACAGCAGTAACAATGATATGTTTTTTTTTTTTTGTTTGTTTTGTTTTGTTTTTTTAATCGCTCTTCCTGCGATGATTTAGAGGGCAGATCTCAAATCCCAGTGCACTAGAGCAGATATTTTGAAAAGATCTTTGAAAGAATTTAAAGTTATAAATGTAAAAAATATTCAGGATGTAAACAATGAAAAGAACAATTACAGGTACGTTATTTAAATAGTTGTAGTAACACATGGGTGTAACGTTATATTTTTTAGGACCAAGTTATTTACTCTTCAAGAAAAGGTTGGGAATAAGAACAGGCTGTTTGGCTCATCAAGACCATTTGTCTTTAAGGGGCAATGCTTACCTGACTCATGCATACTTGATGCTATACAGTATAAGCAGAAAATGAACTTCTGTATACTTTGATTAAACCCACCAATACCTTGTCATTTTATTGCGTCCTCATGGGACCCCAGTCATATAAGTAAGCAATAAGGCACGACAGGGTGTGGGATATACTCTAATATCCACACGCCCCGGGTGCGTTATAAGTCACGAGGCAAAGCCGAGTGGCTTTAACCGCCCGGGGCGTGTGGATATTAAGAGTATATTCCACAAGCTGAAGATCTTGCAGTGGCATAAAATTCCCTCATAATGTTGTTGTAATTTTCTGGACTTAATTTCCCTAATTAATTAACAGTAGTATTTTTTAGATATTTTGTTTTCTTCTATTTCATTTAGCTGTGCCTCGTGTAATCTTATGTGTCTACTGTCGACAGTTTCTGTAGCACTTAAAGTTTTCCATGTGGATTACTGTCTTCACTTGAAAAGTTCATGGTGTATCTGTTTTCTGGAGTTTCATCCCCAAATATATTACATACAATGGGCAGTTGTGGCAGTGGTTTATAGCTAATAAATAAAATGGCAGTTTGTCATGGAAATTTTATAATGTTCTTCAAAAGAGCTTGGGAAGCACATCTGGAAACCCCTGTCTGCCTTGCTGATGCAGTGTAACTACCTTGTCAAAATGCAAAGTGAGTGAACAGAAGAAAAATCTACATCAAATCAATATTTGGTGTGACCACCCTTTGCCTTCAAAACAGCATCAATTCTTCTAGGACTTGCACACAGTTTTTGAAGGAACTCGGCAGGTAGGTTGGCCCAAATATCTTGGATAACTAACCACGCTTCTTCTGTGGATTTAGGCAGCCTCAGTTGCTTCTCTCTCTTCATGTAATCCCAGACAGACTCGATGATGTTGAGATCAGGGCTCTGTGGGGGCTATACCATCACTTCCAGGACTCCTTGTTCTTCTTTACACTGAAGATAGTTCTTAATGACCTTCGCTGTATGTTTGGGGTCGTTGTCATGCTGCAAAATAAATTTGGGGCCAATCAGATGCCTCACTGATGGTATTGCATGATGGATACGTATCTGCCTGTACTTCTCAGCATTGAGGAGACCATTAATTCTGACCAAATCCCCAACTCCATTTGCAGAAATGCAGCCCCAGACTTGCAAGGAACCTCCACCATGCTTCACTGTTGCCTGCAGACACTCATTTGTGTACCGTTCTCCAGCTCTTCGGCGAACAAACTGTCTTCTGCTGCAGCCAAATATTTCAAATTTTGACTCATCAGTCCAGAGCACCTGCTGCCATTTTTCTGCACCCCAGTTCCCGTGTTTCCGTGCATAGTTGAATCGCTTGGCCTTGTTTCCACGTCAGAGATATGGCTTTTTGGCTGCAAGTCTTCCATGAAGACCACTTCTGACCAGACTTCTCCAGACAGCAGATGGGTGTAGCAAGGTCCCAATGCCAATTCTGAGCTGATGGCATTGCTGAACATCTTCCGATTGCGAAGGGAAGTAAACACGATGTGTCTTTCATCTGCTGCAGTAAGTTTCCTTGGCCGACCACTGTGTCTACGGTCCTCAACGTTGCCCGTTTCTTTGTGCTTCTTCAAAAGAGCTTGAGCAGCACATCTGGAAACCCCTGTCTGCCTTGCTGATGCAGTATAACTACCTCGTGTCTTGTTGCTGTGCTCAGTCTTGCCATGGTGTATGACTTTTGACAGTAAACTGTCTTATTAGCTGAGTTTGGTTGTTCCTCACCCAGTTTTATTCCTCCTACACAGCTGTTTCTGTTTCAATTAATGATTGTGTTTCAATCTACATATTGAATTGATGATCAGTAGCACCTGTTTGGTATAATTGTTTAATCATACACCTGACTATATGCCTACAAAATCCCTGACTTTTTGCAAGTGTACCTAGAAGAATTGATGCTGTTTTGAAGGCAAAGGGTGGTCACACCAAATATGGATTTGATGTAGATTTTTCTTCTGTTCACTCACTTTGCATTTAGTTAATTGATAAATATAATGTATTAACATGTCTATTTTTGAAAGCATTCTATACAGCATTTTTTCACACCTGCCGAAAACTTTTGCACAGTATGTGTGTGTGTGTGTGTGTGTGTGTGTGTGTGTGTGTGTGTGTGTGTGTGTGTGTGTGTGTGTGTATATATATATATATATATATATATATATATATATACACACAGCTGTGGAAAGAATTAAGAGATCACTGCAAAATGATCAGTTTCTCTGGTTTTACTATTTATAGGTATGTGTTTGGGTAAAATGAACATTTTTGTTTTATTCTATAAACTACTGACAACATTTCTCCCAAATTCCAAATAAAAATATTGTCATTTAGAGCATTTATTTGCAGAAAATGTCAACTGGTCAAAATAACAAAAAAGATGCAGTGTTGTCAGACCTCGAATAATGCAAAGAAAATAAGTTCATATTCATTTTTAAACAACACAATACTAATGCTTTAACTTAGGAAGAGTTCAGAAATCAATATTTGGTGGAATAACCCTGATTTTCAATCACAGCTTTCATGCGTCTTGGCATGCTCTCCACCAGTCTTTCACATTGATGTTGGGTGACTTTATGCCACTGCTGGCGCAAAAATTCAAGGAGCTCGGCTTTGTTTGATGGCTTGTGACCATCCATCTTCCTCTTGATCACATTCCAGAGGTTTTCATGGGGTTCAGGTCTGGAGAGTGGGCTGGCCATGACAGGGTCTTGATCTGGTGGTCCTCCATCCACACCTTGATTGACCTGGCTGTGTGGCATGGAGCATTGTCCTGCTGGAAAAACCAATCCTCACAGTTGGGGAACATCGTCAGAGCAGAAGGAAACAAGTTTTCATCCAGGACAACCTTGTACTTGGCTTGATTCATGCCAAACCTGCCCGATTCCAGCCTTGCTGAAGCACCCCCAGATCATCACCAATCCTCCACCACATTTCACAGTGGGTGTGAGACACTGTGGCTTATAGGCCTCTCCAGGTCTCCGTCTAACCATTAGACAACAAGGTGGTGGGCAAAGCTGAAAACTGGACTCATCTGTGGGTGCTTCAGCAAGGCTGGAATCGGGCAGATTTGTCTTTGTGAAGGACTCATGAATCAAGCCAAGTACAAGGTTTTCCTGGAAGAAATCAATGTGAAAGACTGGTGGAGAGCATGCCAAGATGCATGAAAGCTGTGCTTGAAAATCAGGGTTATTCCACCAAATATTGATTTCTGAACTCTTCCTAAGTTAAAACATTAGTATTGTGTTGTTTAAAAATGAATATGAACTTATTTTCTTTGCATTATTGACAACACTGCATCTTTTTTGTTATTTTGACCAGTTGTCATTTTCTGCAAATAAATGCTCTAAATGACAATATTTTTATTTGGAATTTGGGAGAAATGTTGTTAGTAGTTTATAGAATAAAACAAAAATGTTCATTTTATCCAAACACATACCTATAAATAATAAAACCAGAGAAACTAATAATTTTGCAGTGGTCTCTTAATTTTTTCCAGAGCTTTATATAAAAATACTGTTTCAGTGCTGTTATCCGTTAGTGCTTCAGCTGTATTTGGATGAGTGCCTTTACCTTAATTTCCCGATACTCTCCAGTTTCTCTGAGATATGATTGTACCAGCTTTACTTCATTTTTTTTTCTTTTCTCATTTTGTTGATCGTTAATAAACATTTCTGTACTGTGGGTGTTGTCAAGTGATTGAAAACGAGACAGTCTGTGCTTGAGTTGAAAGAGATGTCTCGATGGGGTCGAATGGGTCAAAATTCAAGTATATTTTCCTCTAGACGAATTATCACTTTTTGATGTCACTACTGTGGTAGTATGCCTTTTTTTCTAATAAATCATGATGCAAATATAGCCTTCATCCGTGTGTGTGTGTGTGTGTGTGTATGTATATATATATATATATATATATATATATATATATATATATATATATATATATATATACAGTACTGTGCAAAAGTTTTAGGCAGGTGTGAAAAAATGTTGTAAAGTAAGAATGCTTTCAAAAATAGACATGTTAATAGATTATATTTATCAATTAACTAAATGCAAAGTGAGTGAACAGAACACGATGTGTATGATTAAATAATTATACCATACAGGTGCTAATGATCATCAATTCAATATGTAGGATGAAACACAATCAATAACTGAAACAGAAACAGCTGTGTAGGAGGAATAAAACTGGGTGAGGAACAGCCAAACTCAGTTAACAAGGTGAGGTTGCTGAAGACAGTTTACTGTCAAAAGTCATACACCATGGCAAGACTGAGCACAGCAACAAGACACAAGGTAGTTATACTGCATCAGCAAGGTCTCTCCCAGGCAGAAATTTCAAGGCAGACAGGGGTTTCCAGATGTGCTGTCCAAGCTCTTTTGAAGAAGCACAAAGAAACGGGCAACGTTGAGGACCGTAGACGTAGTGGTCGGCCAAGGAAACTTACTGCAGCAGATGAAAGACACATCATGCTTACTTCCCTTCGCAATCGGAAGATGTCCAGCAGTGCCATCAGCTCAGAATTGGTAGAAAACAGTGGGACCCTGCTACACCCATCTATTGTCCAGAGAAGTCTGGTCAGAAGTGGCCTTCATGGAAGACTTGCGGCCAAAAAGCCATACCTCCGATGTGGAAACAAGGCCAAGCGACTCAACTATGCACGCAAATACAGGAACTGGGGTGCAGAAAAATAGCCGCAGGTGCTCTGGACTGATGAGTCAAAATTTGAAATATTTGGCTGTAGCAGAAGGCAGTTTGTTCGCCGAAGGGCTGGAGAGCGGTACACAAATGAGTGTCTGCAGGCAACAGTGAAATGTGGTGGAGGTTCCTTGCAAGTTTGGGGCTGCATTTCTGCAAATGGAGTTGGGGATTTGGTCAGAATTAATGGTCTCCTCAATGCTGAGAAGTACAGGCAGATACTTATCCATCATGCAATACCATCAGTGAGGCATCTGATTGGCCCCAAATTTATTCTGCAGCATGACAACGACCCCAAACATACAGCGAAAGTCATTAAGAACTATCTTCAGTGTAAAGAAGAACAAGGAGTCCTGGAAGTGATAGTATGACCCCCACAGAGCCCTGATCTCAACATCATCGAGTCTGTCTGGGATTACATGAAGAGAGAGAAGCAACTGAGGCTGCCTAAATCCACAGAAGAACTGTGGTTAGTTCTCCAAGATGTTTGGGCCAACCTACCTGCCGAGTTCCTTCAAAAACTGTGTGCAAGTGTACCTAGAAGAATTGATGCTGTTCTGAAGGCAAAGGGTGGTCACACCAAATATTGATTTGATGTAGATTTTTCTTCTGTTCACTCACTTTGCATTTTGTTAAATGATAAATATAATCTATTAACATGTCTATTTTTGAAAGCATTCTTACTTTACAGCATTTTTTCACACCTGTCTAAAACTTTTGCACAGTACTGTGTGTGTGTGTGTGTCTGTATGTGTATATGTGTATATGTGTATATATATATATATATATATATATATATATATATATATATAGATATATACTTTATATATATCGATGACTACTACCCCTGACTGTATAGCTATCATTATATATATATAATATATATATTTATATATATATATATATATTATATATGTATTGCTTTAGTGAATCTGGTTGCTTTAGATTACATAATGTTATTTACTTGTAAAAAGCTTTGCTTATATAAAGATTTTAATACAATACAGAGTTGCACACCAAGGGGACACATTTACAGTTGTACTGAAAATATTAAGCAGAAACACAGCATGCCATGGCCACTGTCTGCTAGAGAAATGAAGGTTGCTGCAATTAATCTCCCTAAGATCAATAACCATGACCCAGAAGACTGTTTCGTATTTGACACAGTATTTCACTGCTTCGTATTTGGATGCTTGAGATTAAGTTTATGACATTAGCAGATATCTATCAGTTGGATAATGACTGCTTTACCTGAATGGCTTAGACGATCTAATAATATCTAATCCAATTTCTATGAAGGCTCTGCAACATGCTGTGAATGGCAATTCAGATTTCTTTACAATTTGCTGTGTGATTGCACTATTTTCCTTGTGCTGCTGGTTAAGAAGTAGGCTGAATGTACTGGTTGGAAAATGTTATTAACATTTTGCAGACATGAATCCTCATTATTGCCTGTAGAATAGACACTTTGCCCATGCCTACCAAAATGTGCCCCCTCTTTGTTTATGTACTGAATTCAACAGCTATGATTGACAGGTTCTGTATTTAGCATTGTATTGTATCCATTTCTATCAACTACTGTTCAATGTATTATTTGTATAGCTTTACAGCTTTACGTGAACACAGCATTTTTAAATAACTGCTGTATTAGTTGTGACCACAAGATGGAGCAGAGACTTCACTAAAGCAAAAAAAAAAAAGCATAATTAGTCTAAATATGGACTACAAATATAGAAATAGGGCGACAACCATAGAAACACTGTACTGTATTACGTGTTATTGCTGATACATGTATAGTTTTTAAAAATATTGTATTTTTCTTGCAGGACTTAGTTACTGACAACTTAAAAATGTTTACCTGATTGAAAATATAATACACAACAGCATATTAATATATAAATCATTTCAAACATTTAGATAAGGGTAGATTTTCAAAAATTCTAGTAATTTTACTACAATTTTCTAGTAAAATTCTACAATTTTCAAAAATTGCAGTATGGGACGTGAGTGTATGTGGTATATTCACATCGTCAAACAGATTTGCCAATTTAAAATAGAAGTAAGCTGATAATATTTATAATAACAACATGTGTGTTTTAAGGCATATAGTTTATAGTGCAACTTCATTAAAACATTTAATTTGAATATGCATACATGTCTATTTATATACATAATTAACACAGGATAAATTTACTGTGTGTTTAGTCTTCCTCATTTATTTAACCAACAAACTGACACACAAAAATATTTTGTTCCATTATAGTACACATCATTTTTCCTAAATATATGATTTTTGCTGGTTGGGCATGTATTTGTTACATATGGAAACTGCATATATATATATAGTTTTCCACAAATTAGAAACTGCTGTAACTAATATTAAGCAATCTATTACAGGCAAGGCAGTATACAATCATTATTTGGAAGGTTTGACCAAAAATGGTACACTTGCGACAGGATACACCACCATAACCTCCTTGCAGGCCTGTTGAATGAATTCTCTCCTGACCACCTGTTGTAGCCCTATACCCTACTCACTGTGAAATGGCTGTCCAGCAACTCTGCCATTACATGCCTTCATTAGAATACATACCTTTTAGGACTTGTTCAGATGTGTGCCGAGTTTTTCTTTCCGTATCAAGTTTGCATAGGGAATCTGCAACAAAAGATGAAGTTTTGTATCTTAGGTTTGGGAGGCAGGACACCATCCTACACACAATAAGTCATCTAATTTGATCCATTCAGAAAACATGAATAAGCAAATCACTTGCCCCTCCTTGAGTTTGAGTCATTCACAACCCTCTGTCTTCCCCATCTCCAACCTTAAAGTTACCTGCTGGTCTAATCTATTAGGAGGGTCTACTGTCTCAGTCAGTTGGTCGCGATGCATGTTCATGCTTTCGTGGTGTTTTTTTGTTTTTTTTCCTGTGATTTTGAGGCAATTAAGGAAATACTTAAGAGTTTCAATGAGATGAACTGGGGGGGGGGGGGGGGGGGGGGGGGGGGTGTCACTTGTCTTGTTCTAATGCATTAAACCAATATATGCAGTGAAACTTATTCTCTTTACCTATAAATCAAGATTTTTGGTGGATTATAATGGGAGAGTATGAAGAGGAACAGGTGCTCCCTCAAAGCAGCAAGGCAAAATATGGCCATTTTGGAGGAGTTGTTTAGGCATTAGCATTGATGGATACAAACAGTTGTATCTCAATAAATATAGAAGCAAGGCATTTATACTTCAGTCTCTTTAAGGACTATTCCTATAGAACAGAAGTGGGGACGTTCTGGAATGTTTCAAAATCATTTGAATGGCCTGTTTAGCTGTCACTGTACAGACTGGATACCAGCATTTATGGTTGTGTGAATTGGAATCGTTTTGTTATGACATTGACAAATATTAAGCTGGTCAAATGCATTTTTGACAAAATGCTTTCTGTACCCCAGGATGTTAGTGTCTCGTACCATTTGTAATTGCTGAACCATCTCTTCTCTGTAGGCTAACTCTCTCTTCATTTGGTCCTGGAAGTTATCTGTTCAGATAAAGAGATTTAAGCTATAAAACTCTTTCCACAAACCATAAAATGTACTCTACACGCTGAGCACAAAAAATACTGCACTCATTACAAGGATTTGTTTAGGTGAACACAGCAGGCCAAACCAACAAGCGCACTGGACCAGAAAAGAAATAAAAGATTCCTAAGCCCTGTTAAATTACAAGGCTGTATCTTTAGATGTCTATATCTATGGTTTATATATTTTAAATTATTTTCTATTTATGGTTGTAAAGCTAGTTTAATATCTTTGCCATGTTAAATGTAGCTGATTGGACTTTATTCTTTTTTCATAGGCAGTGGGCTTATTGGCTCTGCACTCATGCTGCCAGCATGCTCTAGTCTTGGCCCTCCCAGTAGATGGCACTGTTACCGTAGGTGCACACATGGTGGCATTGGACTTCAACACAGCTCATTTAAGGAGGATTTGCTAGCTTATTGTTAAAGGCAGTATTAAACCAATAAATAAACACATGGGACTCTGACTATAGCTCTGTACAAAAACACCTATACAAACATCTCTGTAATTATCTAATAGAGAGGTATTACAGTATTAAAGTGTATTCATCATATAATTGCTACTTTTGCATAATATTTGTTTCATTGTTTTTTTAGCTTCTGGTGTTTCAATTTAAATGTATTAACAAGCAATGCCCTATTCAATCAATACCACCTTAAATTAGCTTCATGTTAACTATTGATGCTAAAATGGGATTATTAGGCATTTTTTTCTTGAATGGTATAAGAATATTGGGAGGACAATGGACGTAAATGCTGAATATATGAACTATTTCTCGCTATAACATTGATATTTGCTATTACCAGCAGGCAGGCATATTCATATCTCTTAAATGAAAGTGTTATGAAAGAAGTCTTTATAAATTACAATGGAATGATCAGCTGTTATAATCACCTTTACCGACATGATCACCCAAAATCTACATCTATGGTGCAAAAGTAACAAAAAAGGATTACTTACTGAAAACAGGGAACGCAGCAGTGCCCTTTAACACATGGAACTCCTGCTCTAGTCTTCTTCGTAAATCTATCTGTTCCAGAAGCACTTTCTGGAGTTCTTCTGCAAAACATAAAACAAAAACCCCAATAATAATAGAATTATGCTGAAAGGAATTGAAAAATGACAAGAAATAAATACACTGAAATACAATGCACAATGCAATCATACTAAACATGACAGGACGACAGAATAGAAAACGGCACTGCTTGAGAGTCTATGAATAAAAACAGCATTGCAATATGTTACACATTAAGATTAATAGAGTATGCAGTGCCACTGAATGAGTATCCCAGTTTGAAATGTTTGCATTTATCTCGATCATAGTTAATTGGGAGTCAATATATTGTATCCTCAAAATGTTGTGGTATCAAAATATACAAATCAAAAATTCTTGAATATTGCTGCAATATAATAATAAAGCATATAAATGCATCTATAAAGACTAAGTAAGCATACCTTTTTCCATATTTTCTACATCTGTTTTTACTGAAACAGGTGGAGTTGTTTCTTGCCCCTGGTCACCTAAATCAAAATATGAACATTATTATTATTATTATTATTATTATTATTATTATTATTATTATTATTATTATTATTATTAATCATATATATATACATTGAGTTGGAAAGTGATCGACTTCTTTTTGGTTCGTTCCAATGTCACGTTGTGTTTTGTTCTTTACAACAATCGTATGTTAACTTTATTATTTAAATGTTTCTAACACTCGTATTTTTATAAATATATTTAATACAGAGACTAATATATATATATATATATATATATATATATATATATATATATATATATATATATATATATATATATAATATATATATTCGGACCATACGTATATCATGGATAGAGGAGAAAATAACAGATATGTTATCTTTATAAATAATATTCAATTACTGTATTGCTAAAACTTTTTCAGTAGGCACATTTTTGGGGGGACTTGTTAAACGACTATGCAATTAAAACAGTTATATTATTTCAGTGATAGTAAACATTATTGTAAAATAGACATTGATAGACCACAATGAACAAGTACATGTTATATATCTACATCTAATTTTACTAAACACAAAATAAAACAAAGAAATTCAGTTGCAACTTATATAATCTGGCTTTTCTTTTTTCACATCTCCCTCCCTAAGTCACATATTCTTCATTTCAAACCCCAGTGTTCTTGCTCTCTTCCTCTCTCTGTCTCATTTGACAGGCAAATTTGCAGACATTGCCCGAGGATAACAACCTCGTTTGACAGTCAATTAACCGTGAATAGTCAAAGCCAAAGCAGTTTGCATTACATAAATGGAAAATTAGATTCCTTTCTCCCAAGAAACAGAACTCTCCTTAAGACACGGCAGTAGACACTTTGGAATCAAAACTTCTAATCACGTCCTCCCTTAGCCCTTAGAGACACACAGCAATCAGGGAAAGGTGGTTTCATTTAATTTGTTTCATGTAATTTTAAAAATGTATTATACATTATGTGAAGAGATCATTATCATGTAGATGATATAAATGTTGGCATAGATGTCATAAAACACTTTAAATGTATTTTTGACAGATATTAAAAGCAATAGGCTGTGATCTTTTTAATGGAAGGATTCTTGGAGGAAAATGCAATTGTTTCCATGTTACACCATTCAAATGCTGATTGTCTTATTTGTGTTAGCTGATATTCTTTTTGAACTGTTGTGAGTCCCAATAAAATTCACATACGGTTCATATGTGCCACTACTGTATTTTATTATTTTGATGCATTTAACCTTACAGACCTTGAAATAATGAAAAAAAAATGTATTACAATACTTATTATTATTGTATTTAGTTTTTCTTTTCTATTAAGAATACTTTTTCTAAACTAGAAGATGAATTACCTGGGTTTTCTTTCCAGAATTCTGTTCCAGATGTGTCTATTTCAGAAATGAAGTTGTTCTGTTCCTTATTTTCATCTGTAACAGGAACAATAAAATATTATTATTTCTGTATTGTTTAAAGAATCCTCTGCTTAAATTATTATTTTTTAAACACTGAACCACAGAGATAAAATTGTTGTAATCTGCAAAACATTTGACAATACTATAAAAGCTAAGCAACATCCCTTTATTTTTTGACCCGGTCCCAGTGTAACAAATTATTACATGTAAAGGTCATCAAAATACCCCAGAATGTTTAAGATTATGACTTATGATAATGTCAACTTAGTTTATTGACTCAGTGTTTTTCTTTCTGAAACTGTACATTATAGGAAAATCTGTTTATAATGAAACATTGGAGAAGACAAAAGAGGTCAAATTATAAAAAGAAAATGCTTACCTGAAAAGCTTCCATTTTCTTTGGTAATAAAAACTGTCTGTGTGTTCCCTCTATTTTTGTGACCCTGAAACACGACCAATAAAACACAGTGTGATAGCCTATAATACAATTAGATGAAATTGCGTTCTTTCATTTTTTTCCCCACAGGCACTTGAAAAAGCAGCATTTTTTTTCAGTTTCCAATTTACTCCTATTTAAAAAAGAACAATCAAGGGCAAGATTAAATGGAAGGAACCATTCCTGCTACAGAAACAGCTGCTACTAGTTCTTCAGCAATCACAGCTGATGCAGTGTTACCAGAGGTTAAAGATTAAAAAGGCTAATAGGAACAAATGACAAAAAAGAACAAATCTAATGTTGCTGTTAAACAATACGTGATTCGGCTTATTAGGGAAAATCAAAGAACACGGAATATTTAATTTCTGCAGGGAAATGGGTTATCAATCTATATATATATATATATATATATATATATATAATATATATATATATATATATATATATATATATATATATCAGGAACTCAGCCTAAAGCTGCATTTAAATAATAATTAGCTAAACAGCCTAAAGGGAATATTTACATCTTTATAGCTTGACTCCTCCAATGAGGCATGAATAGGACTTCTTGAGTCTTTGAGATTAGCAGGTGAATTCTCTGTGCTGCCAGTTTTTATATTGTTGGTTTCTGCTATGATGCTGGGGAAGTGGACTCTCTCTTTAGCCCTTTGCTCCCCGTTTTCTGGAGGGACTATGATCTGGGGGCACTGGCCACTGCTGAAATCCTCTTCCTCTTCGTCCTGCTGTCTGTTGGTCTCCACATCCACCTCCTGCTCCTCATCACTGTCCCCACTGTCGCTCTGGTAACTGCAGCTGGTCCTGGGGGAGAGGTGTCTATCAGAGCCAAATTCGTCCAGGTTACCATGAAGCTTGGCGATGCTCTCTGCATCTTTAACTACAGGCCTGAAGGCAGAGTGGTAGCTCGGTTTCCTGGCCTGGAATGAAGACATGTCCATGAGCTTCAACCTCCCGTCAGACGCTGGCCTGAGGTCATTAGTTGTTGGGGTACATTCATTTTCAAACAAGCCACTCCTGGAATTGGCCATGCTTGCTGCTTCGCTTTGGTCCGAGAGGTCAAGGAAAGCCTGCCTCAGTGTGGGGTTTTCAGAAAGAGAGGTGAGTGCATTGGGTTGAGGTTGGAGGTAGGTGGGGACTGGAATACCAGCAGGGGTCCGTGGTGGCCAAAACATACAAAAGGGTGGGTAGAAAGCATCCTTCCTGCCAGGCCAAAGAAGCCCAGATAGTCCACTTGGTTTCTGACCATTAGCAGGTTCACTGTCATCTTTTTTCTGACACAGGCTGAAAGCCGGAAAGGTGTAAGGGTTTGGGAAGAGAGAGGTGGCAGGGAACTTTTGCAGCATGCCAAAGCTCTTGCTTGGGACTGGGATGACTGGGTAGCTGCGAGGGTTTTTCTGAGGGGACAGGTTTGTTCCCTCAACATCTTCATCCTCTTCAAACCTGGTCCTTTTCTGAGATAGATCTGGAGTTATCATGTGAGGGAGTACACTACTGACAGCCTTCATCTGGCTGAGAGAAGAACAGTTCCCCTGGGGCAAGGCTCTCTTCCGACTTCCCCCATTAAACATGGCTTTCACGTCCTCCCATGCAAAGGCCAGGTCATCAGGTGGGGTTTTATCAGTCAGTTTGAGGTGACGCCTCCAGGAATTGAAGTTAGCAGCATCGGGCTGGGTGTATTTAGCTTCTGGGGTGCGGTGGGAGTGAAAAATGAACTTATTGGGAGAAAAGTACATATTACAATAAGAGCATTTGATGCATTTAGCCCTGGAGCTGTTGTATCGAGCTGGAATAAAGTTCCCCCTGGAACCCCAGGCGCATTCATGAGACACGTCAAATGCAAAGTTATCTGGAAGCTTTGGGGGTGAGTTTTCGCCCAGGAAGGACTTGCAAAGTCTCTCTGCTTCCCTTTTGGTTATCATGCCACATCTTCTGGAGGAGATAGGCATGGCTCCAGCTCGCCGCAGGATTTCCAGCTGTACAGGTGTGCACTGAACACAGGTGATCCCCAGTGCAACCCTCCTGTTGTGGATCTCATTGTAGCTGTAGTGCTTCAAAAGGGTGTTAGAGATCTGTGCCAGACATAGCCTCTCTTGTCCGTCAATTACCAGGGAAACAATAGGCACACCATACAATATGACCTGACCCACTTGATTGGGCTTTAAAGCGGAATGGTTAGCCCTTGGTGGAGTTATAGGTTCTTGCTGGTAGGTGTTTGTTGGTGGAGTCATTACAATATCGTTTGGTCTAGGTAGTGGGGTTTTTTCCATCTCCATACGAAGGTAAAAAGAATGTCTTTGGTCCTTTTCCCCCTGCAAAACCAAAAAAAACAAAAGCAAAATTTAAAAAAAGAAAAATTGAAAAAACTAAATAAGGACATAATGCTTCAATTTACACAAGTATGTCAGTGTCATTTCTTGGTGAATATATGCCTGTGTTCTATTAAAAACTTGTAGAATGTCTTCAATGTGAACGGCTTGAATTAAAAAAAAATGCTTCATGAATGGCAAATGTTCACATTTGCATCAAAAAACTAATTTTCAAAGTAATAATGATATTGTTAACCATTCTAGTGAAGCGCTAATGTAAAAAAAAAAAAGTTTAACATAATGACTAATCCAATATTGTACATTAATCTAAATTAAAAATGCATTTGATTCTTAATAAGCTGTCTGTTCTTAATAATAAAAATTTAATGTATTTTTAAAAACACAGTACACCCTTAGCTTGTGAAGTTATTAAAGTTTAAATAAAATGTATATATTGTAACAGTAACAACATTATTTGTTTCCCTTCTACTGTAACTTCTTATAAAGCCAGAATGTATTTTTCTTCACATGGAAGAAGCCTGATTTTTGGTTGTTTATCTTTAATATTGTATAAACCATACATGTTACTTGTTTTCCAGTCCAGAAATTTTAACAAAACTGGTTATTTAAAAATTATTTATCACGCGAAATATTAACAATATGGTTATTTGAGACGCATTTGAAGCGCAATAAATAAATAAATAAATAAATATCCCTCTC